>NC_140920.1:237500-292500 GCF_045865225.1 Trachurus japonicus | reverse complement strand
AAGTCAATGGGACGGGCGAAAAAAAAAAGACCGAAAAAGACCAATCATTGGAGTTTAACAAAAGTCTACTGCTCAGGCATACTTTCACCTAGAGACTCCATTTAAACTTTAAACAGTAGACACAAGTCTTGTGTATTGTCGCATTACTCCACGTTTTGATACGTCATATAGTTTTTGATCAATCCCTGATCAATGACCATGATCATTTTTGGAGAGATTATGAGTTTATAATGGGTGTGTATTGCATAGAATGTTCGTGTCAGAGTGCGTGACATCATCGGTTAGAGTGGGAGAGAGTGAAGAAACATTCTGTATTTTTTCTGGATAAACTGTGAGCACGGCCACAATTTACACTCTACAGACATAATTTTTTCAGAATTTGTAAGACAAACTTGTTATCTCTCATGTCATGTGCTCAAAATATCAGAGAGACTTACAGAACTTACAGAATCAGCCTCTGAGTGCGGCCACGTCTGTCTCTGCTCCTCATTGAGTCCAATACAAATATTTTCTGAGAGGAGCAGAACGGCCTGATGTTTTAAAACTGCCAGCGTCGCCAAAATATTTACTGTAGAAACACCAAATCGTACCGAAATTTTCAGTAAGTCCTTAGAGCAACGTTGATCTGTGTTTTGTTCTGATAGGAGTTACCGTTTTGTCATGCTAAGCCTAATTGTGAGACCGGTTTAGAGGCAGAAAATGGCTCTATTTCTCCACGTTTCTGTCTGTCTCAGCCTGCGGGGGCCCCTATCGCCGTGGTAACCTCTTTGATCCTCAGGCCAGGGCTCGTTAACTTCATAAACAATCCACCTGGCGCTCGTTTAAATGTTTATAAACACAGACACAGCTAAATCAGACTGACACAGGATGCAGCTACTAACTAACTATGTGTCAAGTCAGTCACACACACACACACAGACTCTAGAGCTAGCTTCATGTGATTACAGTCACACACACACACACACACACACACACACAGACTCTCGAGCCAGCTTCATGTGATTACAGTCACACACACACACACAAACACACACACACACACCTTCATGTGATTAAAACACAGTTAACGTGCAACAGAATTTAAACTTAAACCATGATTTAATCTGGTTTTAAAGTTAAACCTTGTTGGTGTCACACACACACACACAGACACACACAGACACACACACACACACACACACACACACACACAGTTAACCTAATGTGGTTACAGCTCCTCCATATCAGTGCTTATAGAAAGATGATCATGTGTCTGTCTGATCAGCTCTGTCTTGACCTTAAGATCGTGGGTTTGATTCCCATGTTGACAGAGATGGCACAACCCGCAGTAGCTCCCGTGGCCCATTCAAAATTTCCCGAGAGGAAATTTTCTAGTTATTATTTTTCCACTTCCGGCCAGATTTCGATGTGCTACTAGTCCTGCAACTCGAAGAGTTGCAGGACATATTATATATCAAAACGTGCGTCCTGATCGGGATCGCTGTGCTATTACTTTTCTCAACAGTTTACGAATTTTTCGCGACGTAGTCGCGAAAAACTGCGCAAAAATTTTGCATGTAAGTCAATGGGACGGGCGAAAAAAAAAGACCGAAAAAGACCAATCATTGGAGTTTAACAAAAGTCTACTGCTCAGGCATACTTTCACCTAGAGACTCCAGACTCCAGACTCCAGAATTTGTAAGACAAACTTGTTATCTCTCATGTCATGTGCTCAAAATATCAGAGAGACTTACAGAACTTACAGAATCAGCCTCTGAGTGCGGCCACGTCTGTCCCTGCTCCTCATTGAGTCCAATACAAATATTTTCTGAGAGGAGCAGAACGGCCTGATGTTTTAAAACTGCCAGCGTCGCCAAAATATTTACTGTAGAAACACCAAATCGTACCGAAATTTTCATTAAGTCCTTAGAGCAACGTTAATCTGTGTTTTGTTCTGATAGGAGTTACCGTTTTGTCATGCTAAGCCTAATTGTGAGGCCGGTTTAGAGGCAGAAAATGGCTGTTTTTCTCCACGTTTCTGTCTGTCTCAGCCTGCGGGGGCCCCTATCGCCGTGGTAACCTCTTTGATCCTCAGGCCAGAGCTCGTTAACTTCATAAACAATCCACCTGGCGCTCGTTTAAATGTTTATAAACACAGACACAGCTAAATCAGACTGACACAGGATGCAGCTACTAACTAACTATGTGACAAGTCAGTCACACACACACACACAGACTCTAGAGCCAGCTTCATGTGATTACAGTCACACACACACACACACACACACACACACACACCTTCATGTGATTAAAACACAGTTAACGTGCAACAGAATTTAAACTTAAACCATGATTTAATCTGGTTTTAAAGTTAAACCTTGTTGGTGTCACACACACACACACACACACACACACACACACACACACACACACACACACACCACACACACACACACACACACACACACACACACACAGTTAACCTAATGTGGTTACAGCTCCTCCATATCAGTGCTTATAGAAATATGATCATGTGTCTGTCTGATCAGCTCTGTCTTGCGCTTAAGATCGTGGGTTTGATTCCCATGTTGACAGAGATGGCAAAATCGGCAGTAGCCCCGCGGCCCATTCAAAATTTCCCGAGAGGAAATTTTCTAGTTATTATTATTATATTATAGATCTCAAACTGTTTTACATCACGGACCCCCATTGGGCAAAATTTTGAAGCAAACACCAGAAATACACAAATATTTGACTGAAGAACGTTACTTTTTTAGTCAATGTTTTGCATTACATTCAAATTAGGACCAATGGCCTGAATTTGTGGAATTATTATAGAGAAATTTCTGGAAAAAACTGGTACAATTTCTCCAGAAACGTTTAAAAATGTCTTTAAAAAAAAAAAGGGGTAAAGATTCTCGAAAAAAAAAGTTATTACTATTTTTTTGATAGATAGATAGATAGATAGATAGATAGATAGATAGAACGATAGAACGATAGAACGATAGAACGATAGAACGATAGAACGATAGATAGATAGAACGATAGATAGATAGAACGATAGAACGATAGAACGATAGATAGATAGATAGATAGATAGATAGATAGATAGAACGATAGAACGATAGAACGATAGAACGATAGAACGATAGAACGATAGAACGATAGAACGATAGAACGATAGATAGATAGATAGAACGATAGATAGATAGATAGATAGATAGATAGATAGATAGATAGATAGATAGATAGATAGATAGATAGATAGATAGATAGATAGATAGATAGATAGATAGATAGATAGATAGATAGATAGATAGATAGATAGATAGATAGATAGATAGATAGATAGATAGATAGATAGATAGAACTACACTCTTCAACATCTGGAAGGAAACTGAAACAGAAACAGACGTGACGATGAAAGTAAAGTTAATCACATCCCGTTCCTTCACTACGGGACTAACACTGTGTGTGTGTGTCTGTGTGTGTGTGTGTGTGTGTGTGTGTGTGTGTGTGTGTGTGTGTGTGTGTGTGTGTGTGTGTGTGTGTGTGTGTGTGTGTGTGTGTGTCTCTAACTCGGTCTGATCCAACAGTTGAACAGTGTGAAATGACACACACACACACACTGATCATGCAGACGTATGAGTGGATGAACAACAACCAACAGATTCAGATGATAAAAACACAGCAGCGTTAACTGATGACATCACACAGTGACATCACACAGTGACATCGTCTGTCCAGGAGGAAGAAGAAGATGAAGAAGAAGATGATGAGGATGAAGGTGTGTTACCTCGTCTCCTGCTATAGTTCCTGGCTGCGTGTGGAACAGAGAGATCAGAGAGATCAGAGAGGAGGATGAAGGTTACAGATGAAGAGCAGCACAGACGTTACACTGGAGTAGGTCGTTAGAAGTTGTTAGAGCTACAGTATGTAACATTTAAACATGTTAACACCCTCGTCCCTTCCTCTCTGTCAGACTAAAGGTTCATTAAACTGCTCTCTGGTCTCTTCAGCAGCAGCAGCAGCTTCCTCCAGACTCTGAAGGTCTCGGTGCAGCAGAAACACAACCATGTGAGGACAGAAACTCACTCAGGGCCGATCACAAGGACCGAGGTGGGGGTGGAGGGGGGAGGGGGGTAACATCTCAGCTCCATGTGAGCGTCTCTTCTGTTCTCGTCTCAGTTCACAGCAACAGAGGAAACCTAGTAACTGACGGTGTCTCCTCCTCAACACTAGGGGGCGATACGCCTCGTTTCACTGAGTTAACACAGACTCCTCTCTGTTGACTTTATGAAATGGAAATGAATAACTTAGACTGTTCCACTTCAGTTCTCAGTCCGGTCCGAGTTTCAGGCTGAGAACAGGTTCAACATGTCGCTGGTTGAACTGGGTGAAACGGTGTCAATCACAATGACGCTGCTTTCTGTTCATTTAAAAAATAAGTGTTTTAGTCAGATCTGGTTCAATCCAGTCTGAGACGGACCACAGACCACCACAGACCACCAGGGAGACCACTTCCTGTCTCTGTCTCTATAAAACACAGTGTCGTCCCTAGAGCTGCAACAATTCATCAATTAAATGAACAATAATCGATTATTAAATGAATCCTCAACTATTCTGATAATCTAATAATCAGTTTGAGTCGTTGTTTTTAAGAAAAAAAGCTCCAGATTCTCTGATTGCAGCTTCTTCAATGTGAATATTTCTGGTTTCTTTGTTCCTTCATGACAATAAACTGAGTCTCTCTTTGGTTCGTGGACAAAACAAGACATTTGAGGACGATGTCGTCTGGTGGTTTGAGAAACACTGGTTGATGTTTTTAACATTTTATTTTAAAGGATAATGACAGTAGTGGTGAGTTGTTGCAGCTCTAGTGGTGTGAACTGTCTGAGGATCGTGGAGCTGAACCGACACGAGTCACCAACAGTGAAGCAGCTCCAACGTGAACGCAGCCGGTTTAATCCTCAGCTGCTGCTCAGTGGACGCTCCCACACAGATGGACATTAACCAGGGGGGGGGGCAGGGAGAGGAAAGCTGATTGAAAGTCTGCTATAAAAAGATGTGTGAGTATGAGACAGAGAGAGAAACACTGTAGAAACCTAAACAAACCTCAACACAGAGACTTGGCCTAACAAACACTGACTCGTTTTAAAACATTGATCAAACTGTTCAGATTAATGCAAACAGAACAATCTCAAATCCAATCCAATTAGAACTAGTTATAATAAATGATCAGAATCCATTAGAATCACCAATCACTGAGCAGGAACTCCTAAAGAAGCTGCAGAGCCTCAAATCTAAAGCTTGTGGGCCTGATGGCATCCTGAATCCTGAATGAGATGCTAACACACATGGACAAAACCTCCCAACTGACCGTATTAAAACTGTTCAGTGGTTCTGAATGCAGGTTTCTTCCCTGAGATCTGGAATCTCAGACTTATAACCCCAATCTATAAAAACCTGAGAATTACTGAGGTGTCTGTGTGAACAGCAACCTGAGGAAGGTTTTCTGTTATACACGAATTCGGTGAGTGATTTGTGTATGCCGCCATCTTGCGGCGGCGCCATTGCTGCGGTGACATGTGTCAGTCATAGTAAACTGATTCTCTATGACAGCATCATAAATAGGCTGCATTGGTGATGTTTAGTGCCCCCCAGTAACTGATTAAAGCAGAAGTCAGGTGAATGTTTGTGTTAATCTAAGTCTTAAATAGTTGTATCTTCCGACAGCAATCACTTCTATAGAGTGTTTGGTCTGAAACACGGGTCTGTCAGTAGAGCTGTGCCATACTGCAAAATTTGGTATCGATCCAATACCAAGTAAATACAGGGCCAGTATTGCCGATACCGATACCAATACCAATACTTTTTACTACTACCATCTACATGCATCATCTATATGCAAATTTGAATAAAAACTTCAATTTTCATGATTATTTAATTATTTTGTAAGTTTTCCTTTAATTAATCATGTCTATGATGATAATAAAACACAGGACAAAGTTGTCTTATTCTATTAATCAGTCTGCTAAATTACTGTGATGACCAATTACACTGAAAAATAACATTAGCTGTAAAAAAAAAAACTCCAAACGTCACTCCTCTTCTGCTCTGCACAATCATGAAGCCACAGCAGTGCACTGCTCGCCTCCAGTCTATGCTCGCCTCGCAGTGAGTGAGTGAAAGTGGAGGGGGGGAGCGGAGGAAAGGGGAGGGGCTAATTGAGCATGAGTGAAGTGAGAGAAGAGCGGTGTTGTACGGCCCGTCGGTCACTTTGTAAATGCCTGGAGTTGTACAGAAGAGAAAGTGAAACTTAAGAATCGATCTCATCATACAAGTATCGATCAATACCCAATACCAACGTTAGTATCGATACTATCGATATTTTAAATCGATCCGCCCACCCCTATCTGTCAGTCACTCTGCTCTGCTCTGAGCCCAGGAGAAAACTTTCCTTGTATCCTACAACCTTTATCCAATGAGGAGAGAGAACGGCATAAAGGGGCAGTCCTCTCTGTGTGTGCAGCCAAGGGATGCGCCTGAATGTGGTGACGTAGGGACGAGGACTGTTATGGTGCGTTCAAGGAAACTCGTGTTTTTCCGACCTGTGAAGTGGTACCAGTTGGATCTGGTACGAGTTCACAGGTCAGAAGTTACGAGTGGCCGTTATAGTGACTTTCACAGGTAAAACAGGTCGGAGAAACACGAGTGGGTTGCCTGGAACGCTACAAAGTCGTAAGTCGTGACTTGAAGCTGTAATTTACGATTTCAAAAGCCTGCCTGGAACGCAGCATTAGCCAAAACGACCGGACCACTTACTTCTGCTTTAAGGTATCTTACATGAATACCAATATTAATTTAGGAACTAATCATTTGTTTGAGCGATTAGCAGGAAAGATTAGAGTAACAGGGAGATAAGAGACTGTATCATAAACAATATAACATACCGGTACGTTATGCGTGCTGACGTTAGCAAGCCAGCAGCGGGATATTTAATCATGTGGACAGGCTACATCAATAAGATTATAAAAACAACAACAACTTGTGCTTTGTTTTAGATATTCAAGAATATTTTATTGACCAGCTGGCCTCCGATGATCAGAAAAAACGTCAATTACAGGTCTCTGATTTATGGTCAAAATGACCTGAGCTCCGGATGGGTCGGACATATTTTACACCGGCTTTTAGACGACCATGATCACATCATATTGAAGGATCAGTGAGACATTCACAGACTGTCCACAGGATGTGAAGGTAACGGTGAGAAGGGAGGGTAGCCAGGTTGTACAGGTCAGCTGTGACTGCGTCGCTGTACGTAACGTTACGGTCTAAACACAGACACTCCTCCTGAAGTAAGGGGCTGTGTTTTGCTGATCCCAGCCTTCCTGGACATGAACAGAGCCCATCGCTGCCTGACTGGGAGCTGTCACCGGAGTAATGGCGGCTGCTCCACTAAAGGTTATTTCGCCGAATTCGTGTATAGACTATTATGAACTTCTTTACCAAGCACAATGTCTTGAGCAAAAGTCAAACTGGATTTATACCAGAACAACGCACACCCTACAGTACATACCCTAACTGATAAACATGTCAACCAAAATAAAACCAACATGTAGGCCTGTTTTATTGACTCCAAAGAGCTGTTGATTCTATTTGGCCTGTTGGACTGAGCTGTCTCTCTGTCTCCACCATCTGTCTGAGCCGACGGCTTCAGACCATGTGACCATGTGACTAGAGCCTGGTGGACTCACTGCAGCTCCTCACACCAGCACAGTGTGTGTGTGTGTGTGTGTGTGTGTGTGTGTGTGTGTGTGTGTTAAGGAAGCAGCTGATCCTCTGAGCAGCATCACAGCGTCTCACTGTGACCTTCATCATCCGACTCCTCATGAATAAATGATAACATCTCCAGGTTGCTGCATATTGAACCGTCCACTTCCTGTGTCTGTCTGAACACGACTCAGTACGCTGCAGTAACACAACCAGGCCTGTAGTAACACAACCAGGCCTGTGGTGGCGCTGCAGTAACACAACCAGGCCTGTGGTGGCGCTGTAGCTACACAACCAGGCCTGTAGCTACACAACCAGGCCTGTGGTGGCGCTGTAGTAACACAACCAGGCCTGTGGTGGCGCTGTAGCTACACAACCAGGCCTGTGGTGGCGCTGTAGCTACACAACCAGGCCTGAGGTGGCGCTGTAGCTACACAACCAGGCCTGAGGTGGCGCTGTAGCTACACAACCAGGCCTGTGGTGGCGCTGTAGCTACACAACCAGGCCTGTGGTACACAACCAGGCCTGTGGGGGCGCTGTAGCTACACAACCAGGCCTGAGGTGGCGCTGTAGCTACACAACCAGGCCTGTGGGGGCGCTGTAGCTACACAACCTTACGTAACTGTCTGCGAACCTGTCACTCAACGTAACCACGCCCCCATTTATGAAGCCTAGACAACACTAAACCCCCCACAGTGTTGATGGAGGTGGAAACTATCGCTAGAGACCAAAACAGTAAAATGTACCAGGCTGTAAAGATGTGTTTTAACTCTTTCACGACCACACTAATTCCTCAGCACATCCGCTCAGGACCACGTGTTTTTGGCTATTTGTTTACCTTTTTACTCACGTCGAGCCGAACTCTGTACATCACCTAGAAACAAACGGTCTTCACGTGGTTGAAGAGTGACTTTCCAACGTGCTCCTCGAAAAAACGGCGAGGAGAAGAAGAGAGCTGGGTTTCTCCAAAAACGGAGCTCCCGCTCTAGTTTCAGAGAAAAACGCACTTTTGTGTCAAGTGGCAATCTGCTCATTTTACCGGTTCTCTGCAGTGTGGCGTCTCCCAAATCATTTCTACGGCTAAATAAATATATTTGTAGGTAAATCTGGGGGGTGTGGCAGCTTGGAGAGCAGCGGTGCAGCGGTGCAGCGGTGCAGCGGTGCAGCGGTGCGGCTCCGGGACACCGCTGTGTGACTGGCCGGTGGTGAGTGCTCTGGGGCGGGGGCGGCCGGTCACAGCCCCCGCTGCTCAGCGCCCGCTGCTCAGCGCCCGTTCCGCTACACCGTGAAAACAGCAGAGATAACCGGCTTTCAAAACCGAGTCTCCAAACCAGAAACGTTTGTAACAGCACCGGAAAAACTCGCCACATTTATCGTCGGTCCCTTTTGTCAAAAGAGGGTTTGGAAAGTCGCCAGATTCAGCGAGAAAGTTTCAACACTGTAGCCGACAGCCGCACAGCGCTGCACGCTGTCCCCACAGCAGCATTCAAGGAGAACGATTACTCAAACTAAACCAAGATCACACAGTTTATAAAAAACATTATGTTTTGATTGTAGTTTAAAACAGTTTTACATATCGGAGGAACCATATTCACACACAGGGTACCTCAGAGTGTCTATTATCGTAATCTGTAAAAAAAAAAACGGTTTTGACGAGTTATCTCGTCAATGGTCGTGAACGTTCGGCAGGCTGTGACGAGTTAACTCGTCAATGGTCGCGAAAGAGTTAAGCTGTAAAGTCTAAAGTCTAGTTTAACATGAGGCTCAATGGAGAACTGCTCTCTACTGCCCCCAGAGGCCAGAGGGGAACTGCAGCTTTATGAACGTGGAAGTGGTTTTCACTTGTAGAACCACAACCCCCCCCCCCCCCCCCAGTGACACACACATACACCTCTACTGCCTCATCTCCACTGTTTCCATCCCATAAAGCAAACAGACTCGATCTGAGCCAGAGGTTTTTAACAGAGCTGGTTTTGCTGCAGCTGGACTGAATCTCATCCTGAGCCCTCTGACCCCCCCCACCACCCCACCCCCTCCTCGTCCTCTTTCATTTCCCTCTTCATCCTCTTCATCCTCTCATCCTCTCATCCTCTCATCCTCTCATCCCCCACCCAGCAGCAGCAGCAGAGTCAGGTGAGAGGCCGTAGCTGAGGATGAGGATGAGGAGGAAGAAGCTTTCATCTGGTTTCTGTCTGTAGCTCCAGTTGCTTCAGGTTAAACAACATTATAGTAACACAACAGTTCAGTCTGTGGACAAACTGCTGCTGCAGCCTTTAATCTGTGATGTTGGTGCACTGAGGAGGCTTCACACATACACATAGACACATATATATCCATATATCCATCCATACCATTGAGGGGCAGAGGGTTGTCTCCTCCTGGATGAGGGAATCCAAGTCGACCTGCAGAGACACAGAGACAGAGCTTTAAAGGTACAGTATGTAGGAAATCTAAAGCAACTGGCTGTAAAATCCTCCTAATATGTCACAGAGACTCAGGAATAATGGCAAGGAAAGGCAAGGCAAGGCAATTTTATTTGTATAGCCTGTTTTTACCACCTAGTGTGTCTCAAAGGGCTTTACATCCCATCATAACAACATCCTCTGTCCTTAGACCCTCACATCCACTGAGGAAAAACTCCATGGAAAACCCTTTTAACAGGGAAAACCAGGAGAAAGCTCAGGGTGAGCAACAGAGGAGGGATCATCACCCAGGACAGAGATGTTGTTACAGACAAGAAACAACTCACCAACAACAATCCTACAGCCAAGATATTCGCATTAAAACATTTTTTTTTGCAGACTGCAAATCATGTTTATGTTTTGAATTTCTATTTCTTGGTATGTGTTGCCACCCAGCGTTTCTCCCAGTCACAGTGTCTGTGGCGTTTCAGCCTCCGGGTTGCCAGTTAAGCTTCCACTGAGCTGCAGCTACGGCTGGGAGATAAAATGAGATCGTGAAATTTGAATTTGAATTATTATCGGTTATTATGGTCATATTTCCTTGATATCACACGGTAGAAATAAGCGGCTTGTTGCTCTGCCGCATCGAACGCTGCGCCGCCAGAAATGCGGCCGCCATCTTGAAGCGGTCGTTCCACTCAGTCCAGCAGCAGCAGTAACAGGATGCAGAGCACCGAGCAGCATATTATTTCTGTTCTAATCAGCAGAAAACCATGGAAAACAGCTGCTCTGGGGATTACTTTTCACTAATAAGATTGAACATTACTATTGGTTGTATTTTGTGAATGGAATATTTATTTATTTATTTATTCTCTCTCTCTCTGACCTGATATGAATGGATTCTCTGGTTTATATATATTTTTATTTTCTCTAACATATAGCTTGTATCTCTATATATTTATTCATTACAGGAATGCTGCTCTCTGATCAGTTGCTGCTCTCTACGGGCTGTTATTTCCATAGACATATATACATGGTTATTTCTGTATAATGAATGGTTGTCAAGTGTAACACACCGTTGCTAGGGACGCCGCTCTGATCAGCGCAGCACAGAACAGAGAAACTATGCAGGATATTTACCTTATGTTTCGTTTTTACCTTCAGTAAACAGCTTGGGACTAATAGTGATGTTAGATAAATGACTTGTAACCTGTTACAGAGAGAGTAGAGGCTCCTTCCACATCCTGGCTGAAAACCAAACCTGCTGATCAGATCAGAGCCTGTAGTCCGCCACACAAACACGCCCTATAAACCTATATCTTGTTTATGACAGATAAGACTACACACATTGTAACATATATGTGATAATCCATCGATCCAGTTATTGATTATAAAAGGCTTTGTTGAAAACAAACGGGAGGAGGCTCAGCAACACAGCGGAGAGGAGACCAGACATGCAGATGTGCTAAATTATAACATTTATAAATCCATAAAAGTAGTATTTTGATCAAAATTATGTTTCAAATGAATTATTTCACTCGTACGCCGTGTAATAGGCGGGATCATGTTCAGTAAGTTATTGATTAAATGCACTGACACTAGTGAAACTATCAATCAACAGATACACTGAGTGGAGCGGTAGACCGGTCCAAGATGGCGGCCCCACCGCTCGTCAGCGCCAACAGGCCCAGCGTTCGATGCGGCGTCTACTCTTTATATGTCTATGGCAGAGATGGGACCAAGTCACACATGTGCAAGTCTCAAGTAAGTCCCAAGTCATTTTTCTTTGGGCAAGTCAAGTCAAGTCAAGTCACAGGTTATGTCAAGTCAAGTCCAAGTCAAGTCACCTTATTATTGCAATTTCACCCGCAGAATCTAATCTAAATAAAGTGAAGACAATATATTAGAATAGAATAGAATAGAACATCTATTATGTCTTATGTCTTATCATGTCTTATAATGCATTAATGAGCCTCTTCATACCTGATCTGATCACAAAAGGTTAACTCCTACTACATCAATAGAATAGAATATAAAATCTATTAGCTATATTCTATCATGACAACACCACTCTCAGCCTGCACTCATACCAAGTAGTTAGATATTAATTTGATATTTTATATTCAAAAGTCAAAGAATGTGTAACATTGAAACATTCCTGGATGCTAAGTGACAGGCAAACAGCTGTGTAGTCACTGCAGATTCTGCAGCAGTGAGAACGTGAGGCTGAAGCAGAGGAGATTTTTTAATTTTTTAAAAAGGACACGTTAGCTCCTCGCTATGGTAACGCTGGTAACAGGTGACTGTTAGGTCTATTGGTTGCTGTGCGTTTGTCCCGACTCTGAACAGCGGCGGCGACGCAGCGTTAATGAAGCAGCGTCACCAGGCCGCTCACCGTCACTGAAACTGCGGATGAAATCTCCGTTTAAAAACACTGAGCTGCGAGCGTGATAGCACGCCATGGATGTATTATATTATAATAGATCCATGTAGCACGCTGCAGCGACCCTGACGGCCCCTCCGTACCAAACCCCCTCTCACTCTCTCCCCCTCCCTCTCTCTCTCCAGCGGTCCTTTCAAAATAAGTGCATAAAAAGTCTGAGGAAAAAAAAAAAAAAAAAAACACCGACTGAGCTGGTGCCGTGCCGGTGAAAAATTCAGCGGTGGCGGCTGGTCATTCAAGTCATTCAAGTCATCGTGTCTCAAGTCAAGACAAGTCCCGAGTCTTTAACCTTCAAGTCCGAGTCAAGTCGCAAGTCTTTTATTTTTTGTCAAGTCAAGTCAAGTCGCATCAAAATAGCGACTCGAGTCGACTCGAGTCCAAGTCACAGTGACTCGAGTCCCCATCTCTGGTCTATGGGCTACACAGCTTGCTGTTGTGAGCATGTAGCCTAGTTAGTAACCCTAACCCTCAGCACATCACTGAGTACCATAATAATAATAATAATAATAATAATGGTTTACATTTATATAGCGCTTTACTATTGATACCCGACACCCAAACCATCATTCATTCATACAGGAACATAACAGGAAACATGTTGTTGTGAGCCCGTTGAGCCCAAGTCACATTTAACACTGAGCTGCTCACAGGCCTCACACACACACTCACACACACACACTCTCTCACACTCACACACACACACACACACACACACAGAGTACAGCTCCATGTTAGAGCCGACCCGCTCCAGAGTTATGCGGCTGTGTGGCTGCAGAGGGATAATGAGATGAAAGAGCTGAAATAGTGAAACCATTGTTGTGTGGTGGCCGAGCCGCGCTGTGATTGGTCGACACCACAGAGCCTCGGTCACATGGTTCAGCCTGCTGGCCCCTTGTTGTTTTTAGCTCATCATACAGCCCATTGGGGAAGGAACAATAACTTATTTAGTAGTAGTATTTTATCTTTATTCTATTTATTTATGTATTTTTGAATATAGTATATGCATATCTTTTGCACTAGAATATTTTAATTAATTCTATTTTATTTTATTCTATTTAAATTCTTAATTCTATTGGTATCCCTCCCTTTAAACTATTTCTGGTACCTTTATGTTCCTGGTGTTGTAAATGGACCTTTACTGCTCTGGACAATAAAAACACTTCTGATTCTGAACACGTTGGATCATCAGTTTCACCTTCGGATGTTCTCATTTTAAAATAACCTGAGTTGTGTTTCATAGCGAGGTCATTGTGACCATAGATATATACAATATATATATATATAGATAGATATAGCTGCTGCCTCTGACGCTGCGTCCATTGGAACGATACGTCAACGCGGCGGCCATCTTGAACCAGGGGGAAGCCGTGTCTACTTCCTGCATTAGGCAGACGTCTATTAACCATTAACATCACCACAACTCACTGAATATTCAACCAAGTTTCAAGCTGTTTGGTTTATTATAAATGTCAGACAGATATTTATGATAAAACAAAAAAAAATGTTATTTTTTATATATATTAAAGGGACAATGAGGAGTTTTGTAAAAGCGAAGTGTTCTCCTACTACATTTATGAGCCTCCGCACCGTGAAATTCTTTGACCGGGTCAAGACAGACTCATGTTTTCATTCATCAAGAATTAAAGTCAGAGGTTGGAAGACGATCACATACTGTCGTAGTTCCCACCATAAACGGAGATTCATACGGCGGCGTTATTCTCATGACTCGCCACGAAACCGAAAGTAAAGAAACGCTGGTCGGCTCGCCCAGCATTTCCACCACCACTAATAATAACAAAATAACCATAGAGACAAAACCATAGATTTATCTAAAATGGACCATTAACAAGTGGTAACGGAGATTCATCCACATTAATATCAGACTTTTTTATTGTCGCGGAATTTTTCGTTCTGCCGCTGGAGAAACTCCTGGTTGTCCCTTTAATACATACACCCACATGCATACACTGAAATGTGTTGTACAAGAGTCTGACTGCTGCTGTTGTCCTCTCTGTGAACCTGATCTACATGCTGCTGCTGCATACATGTACATGTACACCAACAGTTAACACACATGATGCACAAGCACACAGCGGGGTGTGTGTGTGTGTGTGTGTGTGTGTGTGTGTGTGTGTGTGTGTGTGTGTGTGTGTGTGTGTGTGTGTGTGTGTGTGTGTGGTGGCTGAACACTGGGATCTTTCTGTCAGTCAGGACAAAGCTGGAAGCGTTTCAAAGCCTCTTCTACTGTCGACGGTCGGTCTGTTCAACATGTTCAACATGTTCAACATGTTCCAGTGGAGGAGACGTTAACACGCTCTCTCTCTGGTTATTACATTATCACTACATTATTACTACATGTTCACTACATTATTACTACATGTTCACTACATTATTACTACATGTTCACTACATTATTACTACATTATTACTACATGTTCACTACATTATTACTACATGTTCACTACATTATTACTACATTATTACTACATGTTCACTACATTATTACTACATTATTATTACATTATTACTACATGTTCACTACATTATTACTACATTATTACTACATGTTCACTACATTATTACTACATTATTATTACATTATTACTACATGTTCACTACATTATTACTACATGTTCACTACATTATTACTACATTATTACTACATGTTCACTACATTATTACTACATTATTATTACATTATTACTACATGTTCACTACATTATTACTACATTATTACTACACGTTCACTACATTATTACTACATGTTCACTACATTATTACTACATGTTCACTACATTATTACTACATTATTACTACATGTTCACTACATTATACTACATTATTATTACATTATTACTACATGTTCACTACATTATTACTACATTATTACTACATGTTCACTACATTATTACTACATTATTATTACATTATTACTACATGTTCACTACATTATTACTACATTATTACTACACGTTCACTACATTATTACTACATTATTATTACATTATTACTACATGTTCACTACATTATTACTACATTATTACTACATGTTCACTACATTATTACTACATTATTATTACATTATTACTACATGTTCACTACATTATTACTACATTATTACTACATGTTCACTACATTATTACTACATTATTATTACATTATTACTACATTATTATTACATTATTACTACATGTTCACTACATTATTACTACATTATTACTACATGTTCACTACATTATTACTACATTATTATTACATTATTACTACATGTTCACTACATTATTATTACATTATTACTACATTATTACTACATTATTATTACATTATTACTACATGTTCACTACATTATTATTACATTATTACTACATGTTCACTACATTATTACTACATTATTACTACATGTTCACTACGTTATTATTAAATGTTCACTACATTATTACTACATTATTATTACATGTTCACTACATTATTACTACATTATTATTACATTATTACTACATGTTCACTACATTATTACTACATTATTACTACATGTTCACTACATTATTACTACATGTTCACTACATTATTACTACATGTTCACTACATTATTACTACATTATTACTACATGTTCACTACATTATTACTACATGTTCACTACATTATTACTACATTATTACTACATGTTCACTACATTATTACTACATTATTATTACATTATTACTACATGTTCACTACATTATTACTACATTATTACTACATGTTCACTACATTATTACTACATTATTATTACATTATTACTACATGTTCACTACATTATTACTACATGTTCACTACATTATTACTACATTATTACTACATGTTCACTACATTATTACTACATTATTATTACATTATTACTACATGTTCACTACATTATTACTACATTATTACTACACGTTCACTACATTATTACTACATGTTCACTACATTATTACTACATGTTCACTACATTATTACTACATTATTACTACATGTTCACTACATTATACTACATTATTATTACATTATTACTACATGTTCACTACATTATTACTACATTATTACTACATGTTCACTACATTATTACTACATTATTATTACATTATTACTACATGTTCACTACATTATTACTACATTATTACTACACGTTCACTACATTATTACTACATTATTATTACATTATTACTACATGTTCACTACATTATTACTACATTATTACTACATGTTCACTACATTATTACTACATTATTATTACATTATTACTACATGTTCACTACATTATTACTACATTATTACTACATGTTCACTACATTATTACTACATTATTATTACATTATTACTACATTATTATTACATTATTACTACATGTTCACTACATTATTACTACATTATTACTACATGTTCACTACATTATTACTACATTATTATTACATTATTACTACATGTTCACTACATTATTACTACATTATTACTACATGTTCACTACATTATTACTACATTATTATTACATTATTACTACATTATTATTACATTATTACTACATGTTCACTACATTATTACTACATTATTACTACATGTTCACTACATTATTACTACATTATTATTACATTATTACTACATGTTCACTACATTATTATTACATTATTACTACATTATTACTACATTATTATTACATTATTACTACATGTTCACTACATTATTATTACATTATTACTACATGTTCACTACATTATTACTACATTATTACTACATGTTCACTACGTTATTATTAAATGTTCACTACATTATTACTACATTATTATTACATGTTCACTACATTATTACTACATTATTATTACATTACTACATGTTCACTACATTATTACTACATTATTACTACACGTTCACTACATTATTACTACATTATTATTACATTATTACTACATGTTCACTACATTATTACTACATTATTACTACATGTTCACTACATTATTACTACATTATTATTACATTATTACTACATGTTCACTACATTATTATTACATTATTACTACATGTTCACTACATTATTACTACATTATTACTACATGTTCACTACATTATTACTACATTATTATTAAATGTTCACTACATTATTACTACATTATTATTACATGTTCACTACATTATTACTACATTATTATTACATTATTACTACATGTTCACTACATTACTACTACATTATTACTACATGTTCACTACATTATTATTACATGTTCACTACATTATTACTACATTATTATTACATTATTACTACATGTTCACTACATTATTACTACATGTTCACTACATTATTACTACATTATTACTACATGTTCACTACATTATTACTACATTATTACTACATGTTCACTACATTATTACTACATGTTCACTACATTATTACTACATTATTACTACATGTTCACTACATTATTACAACATTATTACTACATGTTCACTACATTATTACTACATTATTACTACATGTTCACTACATTATTACTACATGTTCACTACATTATTACTACATGTTCACTACATTATTACTACATTATTATTACATTATTACTACATGTTCACTACATTATTACTACATGTTCACTACATTATTACTACATTATTACTACATTATTACTACATGTTCACTACATGTTCACTACATTATTACAACATTATTACTACATGTTCACTACATGTGACGGGGGGTCAGCACTCAGAGGAAATGTGCTGTAATGATGTTTTTCTTTCTCTTTGCTGTGAGGGGAAAAGGAACAAGTCACTTTGTATCTCTGTCTGACTGCAGACATGAAAACAAGGAGGAAGCAGCAGAACAACAACAACAGGACTGAGAGGACCAAGAGCCAATCAGAGAGAGGCAGAGCTACAGGAACACCTGAGGGTCACACACCTGTCCACGTAGCAGACCTACACACACACACACAACCCAGCAGGTCCACACAAGTGTGTCCCAGTTGACCTCTGACCTTTTATAGTTCATTCAGTAAATCCTGTGATAGCAGCTTTAATCTGCTTCACCTGAACCAAACTGACCGTCTATATGGGACAGGCTGTTATTTCATTGAGAACTAATCTGACGCTCAACGGCCGAGCAACAGGACCGGACGCACCGGGTTCAGGTCCAATACATTTAATAAACCTAACATTTAATAACGCTGGCTTTTTTTGTTTTGTTTTGGCAGCGTTGGGGCAGAGAGTTAACCCTGGTGAGTCCGGATCGGGTCTTAAGGGCCTTTCACACCAAATGCGGCAGGCGGTGGAAGGCAGCGGCAAACCCATTCATTGTGTACGTGCTACCGCGGCGCACCGGCGAACGGCTCTGCGCCGAGCTGAGCAGCACGCGAGGTGGGCGCATGCCGCGGCGGCGCACTGCACCCAAATTAAAAAATGTTTAATCCGGACACAGCGCGCTGTGACGACATCTCGGCGCGTCCAATAGGAGAGGATGTAGTGGAGTCTGAAAAAAAATCAGCTGCTTGCAGAGAGAAAACAAACGGCCAGACGTTAGGGTTAGGGGGTTAGGGGGTTAGGGAGTTAGGGGGTTAGGGGGTTAGGGGGTTAGGGGGTTAGGAGGTTAGGGAGTTAGGGAGTTAGGCAGTTAGGCAGTTAGGGAGTTAGGCAGTTAGGGAGTTAGGCAGTTAGGGAGTTAGGCAGTTAGGCAGTTAGGGAGTTAGGCAGTTAGGGGGTTAGGGGGTTAGGGGGTTAGGGGGTTAGGAGGTTAGGGGGTTAGGGGGTTAGGGAGTTAGGGAGTTAGGGAGTTAGGGGGTTAGGAGGTTAGGGGGTTAGGGGGTTAGGGAGTTAGGGAGTTAGGGAGTTAGGGGGTTAGGGAGTTAGGGAGTTAGGGAGTTAGGGGGTTAGGGGGTTAGGGGGTTAGGGGGTTAGGGAGTTAGGGGGTTAGGGGGTTAGGGGGTTAGGGGGTTAGGGGGTTAGGGAGTTAGGGAGTTAGGGAGTTAGGGGGTTAGGGGGTTAGGGGGTTAGGGAGTTAGGGGGTTAGGGAGTTAGGGAGTTAGGACCAGACGTTCAGTTAAAGTGACAGGATGCATGAAGTGAGTTGTCATCCTCCTGAGGATCAGACCAACTCTCTCTAACAGGCTGTTAAACTGCTCCCTGCTCAGCCTGACGCTGAACTACACCTGGAAGCGGTCGTTTTGTAGCTCCTGGCGAACATATCTTTGTATATACCCCCCCAAATCCTGTCTTGTTTGTTCGGTCGCTGAGCAACCTGCGCCATATGTGTGAGCGCTGCCGCCCTGCTCTGCGCCTGTCTGCGCTGTACCTCGCGGTGGGTGCAGCGCATACCGCGCTGGGTGTGAAAGGCCCTTTAATGTTCAGGTAGAACGTTAGTGAGCGTTGGCTAATGTTGGTTAACGTTGGTGAGCGTTTAGTGAACATTGGTGAACGTTGGTGAGCGTTAGTTAATTTGGTAAGTGTCGGTGAACGTTTAGTGGACGTTGGTGAGGGTTAGCTAACGTTAATGAACGTTGGTGAATGTTTAGTGGACGTTGGCGAGGGTTAGCTCTGACACAAGAGGAAACAGATTCACATTGAAGTGAGAACATGTTATTCCACATGGTTTCAGTCCAACACAGACTGAAGCTAGGAGGCTAGGAGGCTAGGAGGCTAGGAGGCTAGGAGGCTAGGAGGCTAGGAGGCTAGGAAACCACCAGGCGTGTAATGAGACAGTGTCCTCTGTTCATCAGGTCAGACAGCAGAGGAGGACCTGACATTTCCCATGTTTTGTGTTTGAAGCAGAAGTAGTGGTTTTATCCAGGACCAGAGAAACATGGCCGACATGTTAAAGCTCCAATGAATTACTGTCAGTTACACACCAACAAACTACAAACAGCAGCAGCTACGTGTTGTGTTCAATGACCCGTTGGTGTGGATCAATAACCAAAGTCAGTTACAGTTCAGACTCAGACTGATGATTCCTTCTCAGTCTCCACTAATCTAACAATCAGAATAACCACTGATCAATGACACTGATTCACAAATGAAACGAGTTTATAAAAGAGAAGAGGAGGAATCTCTCTCTCCGTGACTCCTCCCTCTCCTCTCCTCTCTCCTCTCTCCTCTCCTCTCCTCTCTCCTCTCCTTTCCTCTCTCCTCTCTCTCCTCTCCTTTCCTCTCTCCTCTCCTCTCCTCTCTCCTCTCTCCTCTCCTCTATGGAGGTCAAAGAAAGAGGAGAATGTTTCTTCTCTGTGTTTTAAAAGCCGTTATGTTATCATCTGCAGCCGAGATCATGAGACTAATGAAAGCCAGAAGCTTCAGTTCAGACGAGTGGGAGTGTTTCCATCTGCAGCACCAATCCCCTCTCTCACACACAAAGCCCTCAGTGTCCGTCGGCCGCGGCTGCTTCTCAGAATGCATGAGGAAAGGAGGTCATACGTACTGCAGCATGCTCGGCCACAATGAATTGTCTCAGCAGTGAGAACAGCTTTGTGTCGCTGCCGAGGACGTAGGAAGACGAAGGCGTCAGCTGACTGCAGGGACAGACTGACCTCTCTGCTCATTATTATTATTATTATCACAACCATAAGAATAAGAAGAATAATAATCTGATCTGTTTCATCTGCTGCTGGGTTCATTTCACTGTCCACAAAGACAAACTAGACTAGTTCAGCAGCAGTTGATCTGACACCACTGGACCGATATCTCTGTCAACCAGAGATGCGCGGTTTGCGGACACATCCGGACTCTGCGGATAAACCGCGAGTCGAGCGGGTGACATGACGAAAAAATATATTTTAATTAGATTCGGGCGGGTGGCGGTTGAACCAATTAGGAAAAATATATACATAGTTAAAGCAGAAGTCAGCCGGTGGGTTTGGCTAATGCTGCGTTCCAGGCAGGCTTTTGAAACCGTAAATTACAGCTTCATGTCACAACTTACGACTTTGTAGCGTTCCAGGCAACAAAAATTCAAAACTACGTGCAGCCTGTCACGTGTGTGTATTGTTTTGCCTGGTGCTGACGGACCACTTGTTTACATAGAGGCTTGTTTATGCCGTTACGTGCAGCGGCTGTCGTCCGTCTGCCGTCTGCCCAATTTCACCTGAATGCAGCATGAAAAATATACAACCACAACGCTAGATGGGAGGAATTCCTACACAATGCACCTTTAACCCTTTCTCCCTCTTCTCCACAGCCCAGCAGCTGCAGGCTTCACTTTATTAACAACTGTGTCATTATGTGGTACCAAAGAGACACACAGACACACACACAGGCTGCTCACCTTTCAGCGTGTCCTGCTCGGCCCTCATGATGTCGATCAGCGAGCTCTCCAGAGTGTTCATGTTGAAGCTGTCGAACGACCGCGTGCGTTCCTGAAAACATACAAGACACACAAGACACACAACGGGTTCATTTAAACTCCTTGTTTTAGATTTAATCTTCTTTACATCTGTTTAAACCGTCACCTCCTTGTTTTAGATTTCATCTTCTGGACTTCATTCCTCTATGAACATCCCTCTCTCTGTCAGAGAAGGAGCCGCCTCATTTCATTTCATTCCTTTAGATCTCCATTAGCTTTGGCATAGGACCTTCACAGATGAACTATCCATTGCAGTAGATAAATACAGAAACACATCACACCATAAACACAATATGATGAGAGCTGGTGAAAAACACCATCTCTGATCTCTGCCTGCACATAGATCCACAGACAAGTGCGCACGCTAAATGCGCTATATGGCGCTAATTGCTCAGCTGCAGCGCTGTATCGCCCCCTTCAGATAATAATGGACTGCGTGTCAGTCCCCCCTCACTTTATCTCCACGTAGCCTACCCGTCTCTCTCCAGCTGTCCTTTCAAAATAAAAGCCGGGGGAAAAAAACAAAACACCGACTCCTCCGTCCTGTACTGCGAAGGAGGCTCAACATCGCCAGGCTTTGTGTTCATGTTCCAGCTTAACAAAACCTCAAGCCCCGGCCCGGGTTAACACGGTAGGTTACGAAGCTGGTTATCAACTTGCTCCTGACGCGAGGAGCGTAGGTATTCCCTCATCTGAACATCTGCAGGCGGAGACGCTCGGAGGCCGCCTCAAAATTTATAATGCAGAAAAAACCCTGGTCTGAGTACGCTGATAATTTTTATCCAATGACTGAGCGACTGTGGGACACACGTGCTTTTGTTTACAAAGTTGATCCGCTTGTGAAAAAATGCAATGTGAATACAAACCGCACCAAGTAAAAAAAAATTTAGTCCGCACCAAAGCAAGTGAACTATCGGACTTTCCTGGTGTGAATACGCCCTTAGATTTTTTTTTTTTTTTATATTCTATATCTATCTGTGCCTTTTTAATGTATGATCGGTGCTGTGCTGCTTGCTGGAACCTCACAACTCACAACGATCTACAAGACAAAACAAGACAAAACAAAAACAATACAAACAACATATACATATTACTGGACCTTATTCATTTCCACAGTGCAGCTATTAACCATAGTAGTGAAATAATCAGATGTTCAAAAACATCCGTTCCTCATAATGACATTAACTTACAGAAACAGCACCAACACACAAGCAGACTGAAGATATTTCTAGTGAATCAGACAAACACTGACTGATTGTACCAAATAGCTTCAGCTGTTTGACTAATAAATGTTCTTTCAATACATCTTTAAATCTGTATTTGTCCCTCATACAGAGCTCCACTACTTCCTGAACTGAAACCAGCTCCTGTACTTCCTGTCTCACATTATTGGACAAACTGATGAATCCAGGTGAGTCTTAATGGATTCATCAGTTTGTCCAATAATGTGAGACAGGAAGTAAAGGAGCTGCATGAAGCCTGTGTCAGAGTTTGGTGTAATGAGAGAATATCACGGCCTGTCGTCATGTACTGCTTAAATATAGTAGTACACAGCAGTACAGTACAGTAGTAGTATACAGTAGTAGTATACAGTAGTACACAGCAGTGTAGTACACACACAGACACACACACAGACACACAGACACACACACACACACACAGACACACAGACACACACACACACACACACAGCACAGACACACACAGCCAGCTCGGTGCTGATAAGGTGTATATCTGGACTCCACCCAGAGTCATGAAGCTTCTGACAAACTGATATCTGCTCCACTTCACTGTCCTCCTTCTACATCAACACACACACCCTAACACACACACCACTGCCCCCCCACCCCACCGTACTGCCCCCCCACCCCACCGTACTGCCCCCAACACAGGAGTAGATGTGACGATCCGACCGGTCTGTAGCGCTGTGTTCACCTGTAACCAGGTCGGCTCATATCGAAGCAAACGTCTCATAATTCAAATTAAAGTGGATTAACAACAGAAATGCTTTTTCATTCTCAAAACATAGCTGCAAATAAAATTAATAATCAATAATCCAAACTGCATTTTCATTTTCTTCTTCAAGAGACTGCTCATTCTGTGACTGAATTAAAATAATATAGAAAAGGACGTTTAAGATTTGATTAAACGGTCTAAACGGTCACTTTCTCGCAACCCTAACCCCTCGTGTTGCTTCAGGGTTTAACCCCTCGTGTTGCTTCAGGGTTTAACCCCTCGTGTTGCTTCAGGGTTTAACCCCTCGTGTTGCTTCAGGAGTCGACGGAGGAGGAGGAGGATGCAGAGAGCTGCTGCTGCTGTTGCCTAGCACCAGGCTGCACACGGTGATTCATCATCAGCTTCATCAATCCTGCTGACCAGCAAACAGCTGACCTCCACACACACACACACACACGGTCACCAGCAGCCTCGGTGTGTGTGTTCTTCAGGCCGTAGATGAACCAACATGAGCCGTGTCACCACAGATCAACCCTCAGAGTTCCTCCTCCTCTTCCTCCTCCTCTTCTTCCTTTTTGTTGTTGTTGTATCATAAATATGTGTCTGACATTTATAATAAACCAAACGTCTTGAGAATCGGTTGAATATTCAGTGAGTTGTGGTGATGTTAATGGTTGATAGACGTCTGACTAGTGCAGGAAGTAGACACGGCTTCCCCCTGACCAAGATGGCCGCCGCGTTGACGCATTCCACTCAATAGAGCTGCCTGGGAACATCTAGTCAGTATAAGGGTCATTCCGCCAAAAGAGTGCCATTTGCTCATTGTAACTCTTAAAAATTAAACTTCATTTTTCATTCCATTTCAGTATAGAATTTTTTAATATAGCATTTTTAATATATGCATTTTTGAAGACTGAGTAACAGCAATGAGGGTAACAGCAATGAGTTTTTAGAATAAAATCAGCAATTGTGTGAAATCTAGCCAAATAGCATCTATACTAATAGCCTGAGCACACAGAGCACATTCTGAGGATTTAACTGAATATTTTACTTTTGATATCAACAAACACTGTCTAGAGATAATTTAGGTAACAGGAATGAGTTTTAAGAGTGACGGACCCTGACATAGCTACAATATCATTCAATTTCAGGAAAAATAAATTACAGAATTTAATTTTGGTCTTCCCATGACTTTCAAAAGACCTAAATGATGTCACTTCCAGCAGAACATGTCACTGGTGGAATGGTCCAAAACTTTTAGAGTGTAGAATGTGTTAAACAGCACTGAGTGAAAACCTGGGGACGGGACTAAAATGTGAATTTTAACCAAAATATAATTAGGTTTTAATTTAAAAAATGTTATATAAGTGTAGATATAATATAAAGTCACACTAATATGCAAAAAAAATGAGATTTTAGAAGCATTTTATTCATAATGCATTGTGGTAAACTATAGCGGTTGGCTCTGGGGACATGCAACAAAGGCTGTTTCAGTGCTTTGAAAGCCTTTTTATAGTAATTAAAAATTATATATCTTTAATTTCTACAGTGATTCATGTGTATGGTGCTTTGTTTATTAATTAAATGCAATTTATATTATATTATTACATGTTTTTATACATTTCATATGCTGGGGACAGAAATGGCACTCTTTTGGTGGAATCGCCCATATATATATATATATCTATGAGACCAACTCTCCACGCTCTGCACAGGAGGCGGAGCTTCAGACGGCTGCTGTCGACCTTATCTCCGCCGTGTGACATCGAGGATATAATTACGACCTTAGCCATTATTGAAATCAATCAAAATGTTATCGAGATGGTTTAATCTCCCAGCTCTAAGTAAATCCTTCATCGACTTGTGTTTGTAATGATATATCTTAACAGGGTGAAACGTGAAACGAGACGACTCAGAGACTATTGGACTCTGTCATCACAGGAGTCAGGTTAATGTGTGAAATGTCCCTTTAATTCCTGATCCTCCTCACACACATGAAACCTCCTAAACTGAAACTAGAGTGAAGAACAGAACGGCTGAAACAACCGACCAGACGCTCCACTCCGACGACGGGAGCAACGGCTGCTGCAGTGGATCAACGCTACAACAGGAAGTGGAGTAATAGAGTAAAATACATTAATACATTAATACATACGAGTATTAAAGGGGACCTATTATGCTCCTTTTTGCACAAACTAAAATAGTTCCTGGGTGTCTTAAAGACATGTCTGTGACGTGCTTCTAAGATCAAACATCACAGCATTCTCAAAAACGGGGCTCTGCAAAACGGTCTGTTTCAGTGGCCCCTCCCTTTAAATGCAAATGAACCACTCCCTCAGCATTGCGTTACCATGACGATGTCTACCTACTAGTACCTATACTGATTTGGCCAAAATGTAGTATGCAAACAAAAGCTAAATCTGCAGTAGGCAAATTGCCAGATCTCCAGTATGTATCTGACCAGTCTACATTGTGTAATGAAATGTGCCCGTGACCTAGTCTCACCCTAACCAAAGATGTATAGAGTAGTCTTTGCCATGTAGGCTACTGTAACCATGTAATATAACTTAATAAAATAAATTTAAAATATATGCAGACTGGTCAGTTCATTGTAAAACAGTTATTTATTGATGTAAATGTGGTGATTTGTGCACATAGACTACAGCAGCACTGCTCCTCTCCTCCTCCTTCTCACAGCTTCACTTTTCATTCAAACTAATTCAACTGCCACAAGATTTCATCAATGAGACCAACATTCTGCTAAATAGACTAAGCACACGGCGGTAAACGTCTAAAAAACCTGCGGGTATGTTTATTAGTAGAGGTCGACCGATAGTGGATTTTTAAATTCCGATATAATAACGATAGTTTGGAGCAGGAAAAAGCCGATAGCCGATTAATCGGCCGATACCCCCCCCCACCGAAAAAAAAAATTATATATTAATAATTAATTTTTTTTAATTTTTTTTTTTTTTTATAATAATATATAGCTATTAGCTAGTGTAAAACTAAAGGATGTGGGACACTGAATCATCCCTGGACCCTGTGAGTGACGAACAGCCGAACTCCACACGTGAGTTTGTTTACATCAGAACAGCTGTAGTGAGGACGTGACGCTGCAGGAGAGGAGACTGTAACTAAACAGGACGTCAGCTCGTGGTGTGGTTACGCCGTACATTAACAGGTGACTGTTTCACTACAATCAGCCTACTGTGTGGAAAACCCATCGCCTGTAAAAAGAAAAACCACGCTGTAATGATCGTGATCGAGTTGGATGAGTGTGTTTGGAGCTGACGGGAGGAGAGAAAAAAGAGAGCGAGACGCACGTAGCGGCCGTGATATGACGACCCCGTCCCCGCTGAGGGGGAACTCTGCTGTTTTGGAACAGGACCTAAACCAAGTCGAGTAGAGCCCATAGAGCCCAACTTTGTAGTGTAAAGAGCCATTATTGTGCGTCTGTCCCAACTCTGCGGCGCTCTCTCTTCCTCCTTCCCGTCTCTCTCTAGCTGTCCTTTCAAAATAAAAGCACAAAAAGCCGGAGGGGGGAAAAAAAAAAAACACTGACTCGTGAGCTGGTGGCGGTGAGATATTTAGCGTGGCAGCCGCCACCACATTATCTATGCAGGAACCCTTATATGATTAAGAGAAAATACTACAGTGTTTCTCATTAAATAACAAGAGAGTTTGGTTCCAGTCAGCGCCTCCACCTGCCGCCTCTCTCTTACTGCGGTCGCACCGCACCTACAGTAGCCTACCTTCCCTCACCTGGGTCACTTCTCTGCTGCTGCCGCTGCACAGGCCCTGTCTCTCTCTCTCTCCCCTGCTCTGTGTGTGTGTGAAGAGCAGCCCCGCCCCTCAGTGATCAGAGAGACTAGAGCGGCAGGGAAGAAGCAGTTTATGGCGCTGTGGAAAAAACTGTAGCCATCGGCCACTATCGGAGCCAAGTTCCGCTGATTCCGATAGTTTGTAAAACGTCCTATCGGCGCCGATTAATCGGCCAAAACGATTAATCGGTCGACCTCTAGTGTACACTTCTAAATAAAACTCAGTAAAGTGACGCTACAGCGCTAAAACATGCAGGGAAGAAGCAGGAAGTAGTCCGCTCCGCTCTCCGCTGTGACACCAGCCACAACAGAGCAGCATGGGAGGAGGCGGGGCCGGTCTATGGGCTGGAGCAGAGACCTCGGCATGACCATGTAGGGGAGTCCGGCACGCATCGACGTAGACGCGAGCTCATGTCAAAAAAAAGTCAGCGCAACCGAGTGTAACAGGTGTGCAGGGAAATCCAAGAGAAATCCCAATAATCTAGCAGGGTTTACCTCCAAATGCATTAACCTCAGGATATGACACTTCCACGGCCTCTAGAACCATTATCCAACATTTAAACATATATAAAAGTCTGAAAAGCTGGAAAAGCATAATAGGTCCCCTTTAAAGGATATTACAACGTATACGAGCCAGTCAGAGCTGCAGCTGTTAACTCTGGTTTCTGAGAGGAAGAGAGGAGGAGAGGAGGAGAGGAGGAGAGGAAGAGAGGAAGAGAGGAAGCCCAGAGCAAAGGAGGGAAGGAGGAAAGTGTCAGATGAAAGAGAAGGAGTGATGGAGAGAGAGAGGAGGAGGAGGAAGAGGAGGAGCAGTGAGCTAAGACAAAGTAAGAGAAGAAAAGAGGGAAGGAAGAGGAAACAGGTCGAAGCTTCTGATGATGTAGAGATTCAGTTTCCTCCTGGTCAGAGAGTTTCAAAGGCCTGAGACGACGTTAAATACTTAAATACCCCGACTGGAGGAAACTGCCCCGGACCCAGAGGAGGAGGAGGGGCAGGAGGGGCAAGAGGAGGAGTCAGGGTGAAACAGGACTGAAGTGAATCCTAAATACACTCTGACTCTTTAAAGCAGCTTTCCCACTAATCTGACAGAATCATTTACTGGACATCACAGAAACAACCGTTTCAGAACAAGGTTCCTTCAGCAGGTTTAAAACCTACAAGACAAGAAATGACCACAACTGACCCTTTGTCAAGTCGTCCACGGTTACTGTTGCTAGGTTGGACAAACAATGGTCACGGAAGGGTTAACTCCCATTGGAAACCGTTGAAAATGAGGCAGATTTAAATAGAGAGTAAGGAAAATTTGAATTAACTTATCCACCACTTTCCGGAGAACGACGCTGGGTGTCGCCATGACACTCCATTACATTTTAGATTAACGTTAGCTGGGCTAACTGTTAGCCGTTAGCAGTGTCTTAAATAACTCAATAAACGGCCCATGAAAAAAATATTTTCTCCAGCGGATATCCTAGTTCCAACATGACTGAGCTAACTGGAGTAGTTTCATGTCGTGTCCCACAACGGGAGGGTTTTAACAGCTGACGTCCTGATGTTAGCTTAGCTACCGCCGTTAGCTTAGCTGTCAGCAACAGCAAAGCTAACAGCTACGATAACCATGACTAATTACAAAAACGTGCACACAGAAATAGTAATGTTTGTTCAATAATTCGTTTTCTAGACTTAACAAACATCAGATTTAGTCAAAACGGTTTTGGCAGCCCGGAGCCCCCACATTTGGTACCTACACCGGTGGCTAACGCTACCAGTTAGCCGCTAACGCTACCAGTTAGCCGCTCGCTAGAACCGGTGGCTAACGCTACCAGTTAGCCGCTCGCTAGAACCGGTGGCTAACGCTACCAGTTAGCCGCTCGCTAGAACCGGTGGCTAACGCTACCAGTTAGCCGCTCGCTAGAACCGGTGGCTAACGCTACCAGTTAGCCGCTCGCTAGAATGCTACTAAAACCCACTTCTGTTGTGGTGTGACGCAATGGATCATGGGAAAATAAAGTGGTGGATAGGCACAGCTGGTGAATGAACCCCGATACACCGATTTCTCACAACCCAATGTTGTTAAGGATGTAATAGATTACAGTTCCCATGTAAACAGGAATACGCCTGTTTGCTCACACAGGTAAAGGGATATTCTGAATGTTTTAGACAGCAGATTATTGACGTTAACCTGAATATGGACTGCATGTGAATGTAGCCAGTGTGTTAGTGTGAGTTGAGCCTCAGCTCTAACGTATTATGGGATGTATCAGCAGACTGAGTCAACATGGAGGCCGAGCAGAGCCACAGCTGAGGATCGACCAGAGGAGCTGGGTGATGAAGCAGCTAAATATTAATGTGGATGAGGCTGTAATGATTTGCATGAGCTTCACCCCGTGACTCCAACAACAACAACAGTCGGTCTGTTCATCCTGAGCCGAGACTTTCATCCTGCAGACACGTCAACAGTCCAACACGTCAACACACTGCTTCCTGTTTCATCCTGCAGACAAGGTCTCTTGCTTCTTTTGAACAGAAAGAAGAAGACAACATGAACGTCATCGCTCTACTGTCTGGTAGAGTTGGACAGGACTGTGTCAAAGCTTCACACCGATTACAGACGTGAAATAACCACGTTCAGGTGTCAGAGTCTCTTTCCTCTACAGACTCGATGCCTCTATCTGACTCTGTTGAAGTCACCTGTGTCTGGTATCTGCATTCACCTGCTCTGCTTGTGCTGAACCACCTGCATGTCGACGTGGTCGGCTGCCGAAGCAGAGGAGGAAGTTCAGCTGCAGGTCAACAACAACACACTGTCATCAATCTGCTCCATCGACACATCGTTGATGACGTACGAGTCTCATCTGATCAGTTCAGACTGCAGACGTATCGGCTCATATCTGGTCTGTGTCTGGTTTATTTCCACATATAACGGCATCTGGAGTGTATATATATATATTAGGGCCGGGACTTTAACGCATTAATTACGATTAATTAATTACACAAAAATTAACGCGTTAAAAGAATTAACGCATTTTAATCGCACTTATTTAAAAAAAAAAAAAAAAAAATTTCAAAAATTTTTATTTATTTTTCCTCACGTGTCTACGTGCGGTGCGCCCGCACGCGAGAGAGGCGGCAGTTTGAGAGGCTGACTGGCAGAGATGAGAGCTGGTGAAACACTAGCATGGTTATTTAAAACACCATCTCTGATCTCTGCCTGCACATAGATACACAGACACGGCGCACGCTAAATGCGCTATATAGCGCTAACTGCTCAGCTGCAGCGCTACATCTATGACCTGTCACTGTCACAGGTGCAGCTCATCTCATTATGACAGGACTTCACCCTCAGAGCTCTGTCTTCAGACTGTCCTGACCTGTCCCTGAACATCACACAGGGACAACATGGAGCTGCTGTGTGATTGGTTACTGAGTTTTATTAATGTTTACATCAGGCTGAGTTCAACACATCAGTTTATGCTGCTGTGATTTAAGTAGCCTAGTTAAATACTACAGTAATCATCATAGTGTATTGGAAGGAAAGACCATTTAATCTGTATGTATCAAATATCCATTAATGAATTAATGGATAATTTGCATCCCTGGTCTGTTGGTCTTGGTTAAGTACCACCTTGAATGCTTAAGCTTATGTATTCAGTCATTCAATGGTACTAAAATCCATGTTCTCACTGTTCTCAGGTCAAATATTTATATGCGATTAAAATGCGATTAATTGCGATTAATTAATTACAAAGCCTCTGATTAATTCGATTAATTTTTTTAATCGAGTCCCGGCCCTAATATTATATATATATATATATATATATATAGTTTACAGGTTCATGTCCAGAGGAACCAATCCGAGCTGGGCCACGTGAACCTTGTGGCGTAAAGACAGATGAAGAGTCTTCAACGAGCTACGACGCAGAACAACGACGCTGATCTGAACGAAGAACCAAAGAGTTGAGACGTTTCCTCTGTGTACAAACAAACAGGCGCTACGCACCGTCTGCCGCCGCTACGGCTTCGCTTTGGTTGTGAGCGTGCACGACGCTCGTATACATCATTACGCGTTACATCATTACAACAACGACCCCGTGCACGAAACGCAGAAAACCTCCTGGATGTACGGTGCAGGTTTGTGACCAATAGAGTTTTCATACTCATATGATTCCTGAATCCTCTGGCGAGCGACTGGCAGCGAGCCGAGCGCTACGGCAGATCACCGGCGCCGTGTTGGAGACGCTGCGTTCAACGAGTCAAGGTCGTTTTCACCGCTGACATCATCAGGTTTCATCCATCCATCCCTGACCGTTTTTTATTGAGCACTGTAGCACATTATCACACTGTACTATATTTTGGTTTCGTTGTGTTCCCAACCCATTCTAGCACAACTCCATCAAGAAACCCTGTCCTGGTCTTTGCCTTGTTGCATCTTCATCCATCTTATCCATCCCATAAACAGTCTTTTTTTGGTTTTTTTCCTTTGTCATAGTAGCGTCATGTTAATCGTCTCTCTTTGTAGTTTTTTTGTCTGTAGGTTTCTGTTGGATACATGTGTGTTTTTCCTGTTTTTTGAATTCTGTTGCTATGTCCTTGTGTTTATTTTAATGGCTTTTACCACCTTGCCAGGAGGAAGACAGTCTGAAACTAGCCGTTGGCTAACACTGGCACCTTTACATTTTATTATGTCCATTAATGTGCATTGTCCTCCTTAAATAAAAATAAATAAAAGAAGAGACGTGTCCTGTGTGACGACATAGAAACCTGAGCAGGTGAAGCATCGAGAAGCAGCCGAGACAGAATCATAATCGAACCGAGTCGTCACATGACGCCATTTCATTCTGGATCTTCATCCTGATTGGTCGTGTCCATGTGATGCAGCAGCAGATGGAGGCCGGACTGGGCCCCTGTAACCATGACAACCACCACCACCCCCACCACCATGAACGCTGAGCTGGATCAATACCAGGAATCGATCAGTCGATCACCTCCTCGGTCGTATCAGTGAACCAGCAGCAGAGTCAATCTGATCAATCACCTCATCCAAGACATCCCATAATGATTCTCTCTCTCTCTCTCTCTCCATAGCAGTGTGTGTCCTTCTCGACCCCCCCTCCCCTCCCCCTCCCCCCCCGTATACGTGGCTCTCAGCTCTGCAGTGACAGAGACTCATTAGTCATCATCATCACACACTCTAGCATCATGTGAGTCTCTGCACACACACACACACACACACATACACACACACACACTCACACACACAGACACACACACACACCTTCCCCTCCCCCCCTCCTCTAAAAATAGCTCCTATACCACACGCTGTAATAAAATTAACAGCTGACACATTAATGTTTAGTCAGTCAGGCGGCACGCGGAGAAATACACACAAAGCTTTAACACACACACACACACACACACACACACACACACACACACACTTACACACGCACACGGTGTGTTTCCATCTTCCCTAGAAATGTGAATAACCTAAAGCTGGTACTGGAAACCTCTCAGACATCACTAAAGCATTGTTACGCTCTCATGAGGAGGGTTTTTATTCAGACGTATCGATGTAAAAGTGAATCAATGTGAAAGTGTTATGGAAATAAAAATGTCGAAAAGTGTATTGAGATAAACAGGGATGCAAACGGGTCAGGACCAAAAAAGAGAGGAATTGTCTGGGGGGGTTCTCACCATTAACATATAATTACATCACGGAAAAGTCAATTCCCAGTAGTTCAACCCCAACCAAGTGTTGAGTGCATATAGATGGACATAGTTTTCAGAAGGCCAACATTTCTAGATTAAAAATGCTTAAAAAAAATTTTTTTTAAATCCATTGCAATATTTCAATTTTGGAGATACTGAATTTTAGGTCTTCACTGAATGTTAGTCATAATTATTACTATTAAAATAAACTGAATAATGGACATTTGTTAGTTTCACTTTTTTGAATTGAACACATTCTACATCGTGAAGGCGACGTCTTTCCACTCAGGGCTTCCTTCACCTCTGAAACGGGGCAGAGCTCCGCTCTGTAACATGTTATGTCAAATGTCATAAGTAAAAGAAAGTTACATCAAAATGCAAAAAAAAAAAAAAAAATCTGAAAGAAAAGATTATGATAAATATTTTTTATTCTGTGGGTAATGGGGGCGGGACTAGATAAGCTTTTGCTTCTCCCGCTTTCCCTTTCGGCCATGTGTATTGTATTATTTGAACTAAGATGAAGTGTGATGATGATGATTTAAATTGACATGCCCCAAATAAACAAATTGATTGATTGATTGATAATATAAAAGTGTGTCGATATAGAAATGTATTGATTGATCGATGAATTCATGGGTTGCAGTGACGTCACGTCGCCATATTTGTGTCCGATTTGACAGGTCTCCTCATATAACAGCATCAAACCGCAGGATGGAAATGACAGTTTCTTGACAAAATGACAGGGTTTCATACATCCTGTCTGGGTTTATATCTCTATAACAACAGACTAACTCTATATTATCCCACTTATTACACAGTTTATGAATTAATTAATTAATTTGAGACGTAATGTTGATCAAAGTCCTTAGTCCGGTCACTTCTCCGCTGTTTGCTCCTCACCCTCCTCCTGTCGACTCGTCTGTAGTTGTTTTCAACGAGCTTCTGATAATCAATCAGTAGATTGATGAATTATCATGTAAATGTTACGATGTGCATTTATGTCGTCCTGTCTGTCATAAGAGATTACCGTACGATACGGGACACGTTTGTGTCACGGACTCACGGTGGCACAGACACAGCTGGTCACAGCTGTGACACTGCACTGGCCCGTCCGCTCTGTCCGCTCTGATCGCAGGTTTGATTCCAGCAGCGGTGAGGGAGGCAGAGAGCCTCCACTCTCCCTCTAACAAGCTACAAGTCATTTTTCTAACATCACAATTAGTCTGAAACTGGTAAAAATGAAACACAAGGTAAAAATCCTGGATAGTTCTTCTGCCCTGCTCCGCTGATCAGAGCGGCGTCCCTAGCAACGGCCCGTTTTACTTAGCAACGGTCTGTTATACAGAAATAAAAGACCCTAAATGCAGAATCAGTGAGTAATTAATAAGTAATAAATCTTGCTGATTTCCTCCTACTACTCCACTGTGATCTGTGCCCAGATCGCCCTGATTCAGACACAAATATGGCGGCGCAGAAACACAGTGACGTCATGTGAATCTAATGAACAGCTGCAGCTCTAGTCAACGGTACTTTCTCTAACTTTCAGAGACTCTTTTCTCCAGTGAAGCGGTGCGACGGAGCCACTGACCTGGAAGGGGAAGATGTTGTCGCTGCGGCCGCCGCCGTCGTCCATCCAGGCCTTGGCGGCGCTGAAGGGGGCGGGGCCGTTCCTCTGGTACTTCTGCGCCGCCACGTGGTTGTTGGGGAAGGTTTTCTTCAGCGGGGAGATGGAGTTGATGGGCGTCATCCCCCCGTTCAGCCCCCGTCGGTAGTCTCTGCCCTGAGAGCCGCCCCATCCACCGCCACCGCCACCACCGCTGCTGTAGCCGCCCCCGCCGCCGCCGCCGCCGGGGCTCCAGGAGGAGGAGGAGGGGGAGGGGGAGGGGCTCTGGTAGCCGCCCCACGGCGACGGCGGCTTGTTGAGGCTGTTGGACAGGTGGGGCAGCTGGCCGAACGCCGCCGCCGCGCTCCTGTGGTGGACAGGAAAACGGGAAAAAAGGTGAGAAGGATACGACACCTCTAGGGGAGAAAATTGAGAAAATTTTGAGGTAACACTTTACTTGAATAGGTATTCATAAGATTGACATAAAACTGTCATAACCATGACATAACAGTTAGGGGTGGGCAAAAATATCAATACGGCAATATATCGCGATATTTTGTATTGCGATACGACATCGATATTCAAATTCTGAATATCGATATATCAAACCAGCACGTAATTTGAATGAGATCAATAGTAATGAACGAGAGTTTAGCTATATCATATTTTTCACGCCCTATCACCGTTTAGACAAATCTGAAATGATTGAAGAAACATTACTATTTCTGTGTGTGTGTTTTGTGTTGCTATGTGTTGTATTTATTCAGTTTGGGGGAATCACAGTGTCTAGACTGGTTGGGCAAACTCCCATGAGCCCTCGAGGACCCTGCGGAGGGTGTAGAGCTGGTCCAGCGTTCCACGGCCAGGACGAAAACCGCATTGTTCCTCCTGAATCCGAGGTTCGACTACCGGCCGAATTCTCCTCTCCAGCACCCTGGAATAGACTTTCCCCGGGAGGGGGAGTGTGATCCCCCGGTAGTTGGAACACACCCTCCGGTCCCCCTTTTTGAAGAGAGGGACCACCACCCCGGTCTGAAGAGAGGGACCACCACCCCGGTCTGCCAGGCCAGAGGCACTGTCCCCGACTGCCACGCGATGCTGCAGAGGCGTGTCAGCCACGACAGCCCCACAACATCCAGAGACTTGAGGTACTCAGGGCGGATCTCATCCACCCCCGGTGCCTTGCCACTGAGGAGCTTCCTGACTACCTCAGTGACTTCAGCTTGGGTGATGAATGAATCGACCTCTGAATCCTCAGCCTCTGCTTCCTCGACGGAAGGCGTGTCAGTGGGATTGAGGAGATCCTCAAAGTATTCCTTCCACCGCCCGACGATATCCCCAGTCGAGGTCAACAGCTCCCCTCCTCCACTGTAAACAGTGTTGGCGGAGCACTGCTTCCCCCTCCTGAGGCGCCGGATGGTTTGCCAGAATTTCCTCGAGGCCGACCGGTAGTCCTCCTCCATGGCCTCCCCGAACTTTTCCCAGACCCGAGTTTTTGCTTCTGCGACCGCCCGGGCTGCCGTCCGCTTGGCCTGCCGGTACCCGTCAGCTGCCTCGGGGGTCCCCCGAGCTAGCCAGGCTCGGTAGGACTCCTTCTTCAGCTTGACGGCATCCCTTACTTCTGGTGTCCACCACCGGGTTCGGGGATTACCGCCGCGACAGGCGCCGGAGACCTTACGGCCACAGCTCCGGACGGCCGCGTCAACAATGGAAGTGGAGAACATGGTCCATTCAGACTCAATGTCTCCAGCCTCCCTCAGGACCCGGTCAAAGCTCTCCCGGAGGTGGGAGTTGAAGACCTCCCTGACAGGGGATTCTGCCAGACGTTCCCAGCAGACCCTCACGATACGCTTGGGTCTTCCAGGTCTGACCAGCTTCCTCCCCTGCCAGCGGATCCAACTCACCACCAGGTGGTGATCAGTTGACAGCTCAGCCCCTCTCTTCACCCGAGTGTCCAAGACATACGGCCGGAGGTCAGATGACACGACTACAAAGTCGATCATTGACCTCCGTCCTAGGGTGTCCTGGTGCCACATGCACTGATGGACACCCTTACACCCCCAGCAAGGTGACATTCCGTCCCTAAAGCCAGAGTCGTTGTCCGGGGATTGGGTCGCCGGGGCCCCCGCCCACGGCTGCCACCCAGAGCCCAACGCACCGACCCCTCATGGTCCTTCCTGCGGGTGGTGGGCCTACTGGAAGGCCGGCCCACGTCGCTCCTTCGGGCTGGGCCCGGCCGGGTCCCGTGGGCTAAGACCCGGCCACCAGGCGCTCGCCTGCAGCCCCGACCCCAGGCCTGGCTCCAGGGTGGGGCCCCGGTAACACCAGTCCGGGCGACGTACACTTCCTTGATTGTTTCTTCTTCATAGGGGCTTTGAACCGCTCTTAGTCTGACCTGTCACCTAGGACCTGTTTGCCTTGGGAGACCCTACCAGGGGCATTAAGCCCCGGACAACATAGCTCCTAGGATCATTCAGGTGCTCAAACCCCTCCACCACGGTAAGGTGGCGGTTCAAGGATAACCGGCTAATCTATGATAACCATTATTACAAAAATGTGCACACATAAATAGTAATGTTTGTCCAATCATTGGTTTTATAGACTTTACAAACATAAGATTAGTCTAAACGGCGATATAGTAACATGAAAAATTAGATAGCGAAACTCTCGTCCGTCACTTTTGTTCTCATGCTGGTTTTCTACCCGGAAGTAGTTGTAAACAACAAGGAGATTCATCCTATATCAACTTGTTTTCTTTGCATTATTTGAGGTCTGAAAACACTGCATCTTTTTTTGTTATTTTGACCAGTTGTAACTTTTGGGAGAAATTGTTGTCAGTAGTTTATAGAATGAAAGTGAGTGATGTTCCTGCCTGCTGTGGGGGAACGGCGGCGGCGGCGGATGTGGCGAGGCCGGGGAGCGGCGGTGCTGCTGGTGTCCGTGGGCGTGCTGGAAGTGTGGGTGTGGCGGCGGCGGTGGGGCCGCGTGGTGCTGGGACAGCGCCGCCGCCGCCGCGGCCGCAGCCGCCGCCGGGCCGATCTGCGGCGAGAAGTTCCCTCCGAAGCCGGGGCCGACGTGGTGCGAGAAGTTCTGGAACAGCAGCGGCCCGTTGTTGCTCGCCGCCGCAGCCGCCGCCGCCGCCGCCGCGTTGAAGAAGCTCACGTCCTCGTTGATGATGGTCGAGGGCGCCGGCGGGATGGCGGCCGACCAGCTGTTGAAGCCGCTGAGCGAGGACGAGGCGGCGGCGGACTGCACCGCGCCGCTCGGCTCCTGGTAGTCGAAGCCGCTCAGAACCGGAGACTCCAGACGCAGCTGCTTCTCCTTCCCGTTGATTCCCTCCGCCGCGCCGCCGCCGTCGGCCTTCCCGTCGTCCGACCGCGCCTTCTCCAGCTCTGACATCATCACGCCGTCCTGGTGACTCGCGGGCGACAGCTGCTTCTCCGGCGCCTCCTGCAGCTCCGGCGGCGGCTGCAGCGGTGCTTTGGGCTTGTCCCCCAGCATCTCGTCCTGCAACACGCTGCTGCTGCCGCTGCTGCCGTGGGCGACGGTGGCGGCGGCGGGGGGGAAGAGCCAGGCCGAGCCACCGCCGCCCGTAGAGCCGTTGCCTGCAGCCGTGGAGCCGGTTATGAAGGCGGCGGCGGCGCTCGGAGACACATTCTGGTGGTGGTGAGGAGGCTGCAGGTGGGGGTGGAGCCGGACCGGGAACGCTGACTTGTTACCAGAGTTGTTCTGAACCAGGACCCCGAAGCCGTAATCCCCCATTTGGTTTAGAGATGGTTTAGTCCTAAAGACACAGAGAGAGAGATGGTTTAGTCCTAAAGACACAGAGAGATGGTTTAGTCCTGAGGACACAGAGAGATGGTTTAGTCCTGAGGACACAGAGAGAGATGGTTTAGTCCTAAAGACACAGAGAGATGGTTTAGTCCTGAGGACACAGAGAGATGGTTTAGTCCTGAGGACACAGAGAGATGGTTTAGTCCTAAAGACACACAGAGAGAGATGGTTTAGTCCTGAGGACAGAGAGAGATGGTTTAGTCCTGAGGACACAGAGATGGTTTAGTCCTGAGGACACAGAGATGGTTTAGTCCTAAAGACACAGAGAGAGATGGTTTAGATGTGGGAGATGTGGAAGCCGCGACCAGACAACTCTGGCAGCTGGACACATTTATTGAGGCTGCTGCACTACTGCATTTATTTGGTAGCTACACCGGTCACTACTTCATTTATTTGGTAGCTACACCGGTCACTACTTCATTTATTTGGTAGCTACACCGGTCACTACTTCATTTATTTGGTAGCTACACCGGTCACTACTTCATTTATTTGGTAGCTACACCGGTCACTACTGCATTTATTTGGTAGCTACACCGGTCACTACTTCATTTATTTGGTAGCTACACCGGTCACTACTTCATTTATTTGGTAGCTACACCGGTCACTACTTCATTTATTTGGTAGCTACACCGGTCACTACTTCATTTATTTGGTAGCTACACCGGTCACTACTTCATTTATTTGGTAGCTACACCGCTCACTACTGCATTTATTTGGTAGCTACACCGGTCACTCTGGGCCGGTGTGGTTAGAGAGATGGTTTAGTCCTGAGGACAGAGAGAGAGATGGTTTAGTCCTGAGGACAGAGAGAGATGGTTTAGTCCTGAGGACAGAGAGAGATGGTTTAGTCCTGAAGACAGAGAGATGGTTTAGTCCTGAGGACAGAGAGAGATGGTTTAGTCCTGAGGACACAGAGAGAGATGGTTTAGTCCTGAGGACACAGAGATGGTTTAGTCCTGAAGACAGAGAGATGGTTTAGTCCTGAGGACACAGAGATGGTTTAGTCCTGAAGACAGAGAGATGGTTTAGTCCTGAGGACAGAGAGAGATGGTTTAGTCCTGAGGACAGAGAGAGATGGTTTAGTCCTGAGGACAGAGAGATGGTTTAGTCCTGAGGACAGAGAGAGAGATGGTTTAGTCCTGAGGACAGAGAGATGGTTTAGTCCTGAGGACAGAGAGATGGTTTAGTCCTGAGGACACAGAGAGATGGTTTAGTCCTGAGGACAGAGAGATGGTTTAGTCCTGAGGACATAGAGATGGTTTAGTCCTGAGGACAGAGAGATGGTTTAGTCCTGAGGACACAGAGAGAGATGGTTTAGTCCTGAGGACATAGAGATGGTTTAGTCCTGAGGACAGAGAGATGGTTTAGTCCTGAGGAGAGAGAGATGGTTTAGTCCTGAGGACAGAGAGATGGTTTAGTCCTGAGGAGAGAGAGATGGTTTAGTCCTGAGGACACAGAGATGGTTTAGTCCTGAGGACAGAGAGATGGTTTAGTCCTGAGGACACAGAGAGAGATGGTTTAGTCCTGAGGACACAGAGAGATGGTTTAGTCCTGAGGACACAGAGATGGTTTAGTCCTGAGGACAGAGAGATGGTTTAGTCCTGAGGACACAGAGAGAGATGGTTTAGTCCTGAGGACACACAGAGATGGTTTAGTCCTGAGGACAGAGAGAGATGGTTTAGTCCTGAGGACACAGAGAGAGATGGTTTAGTCCTGAGGACACAGAGATGGTTTAGTCCTGAGGACAGAGAGATGGTTTAGTCCTGAGGACAGAGAGATGGTTTAGTCCTGAAGACAGAGAGAGAGATGGTTTAGTCCTGAGGACACAGAGATGGTTTAGTCCTGAGGACAGAGAGATGGTTTAGTCCTGAGGACAGAGAGATGGTTTAGTCCTGAAGACAGAGAGATGGTTTAGTCCTGAGGACAGGGAGAGATGGTTTAGTCCTGAGGACAGAGAGAGATGGTTTAGTCCTGAGGACAGAGAGAGATGGTTTAGTCCTGAGGACAGAGAGATGGTTTAGTCCTGAGGACAGAGAGAGATGGTTTAGTCCTGAGGACACAGAGATGGTTTAGTCCTGAGGACAGAGAGATGGTTTAGTCCTGAGGACAGAGAGATGGTTTAGTCCTGAGGACACAGAGATGGTTTAGTCCTGAGGACACAGAGATGGTTTAGTCCTGAGGACACAGAGAGATGGTTTAGTCCTGAGGACAGAGAGATGGTTTAGTCCTGAGGAGAGAGAGATGGTTTAGTCCTGAGGACAGAGAGATGGTTTAGTCCTGAGGAGAGAGAGATGGTTTAGTCCTGAGGACACAGAGAGAGATGGTTTAGTCCTGAGGACACAGAGAGATGGTTTAGTCCTGAGGACAGAGAGATGGTTTAGTCCTGAGGACAGAGAGATGGTTTAGTCCTGAGGACACAGAGAGATGGTTTAGTCCTGAGGACAGAGAGAGAGATGGTTTAGTCCTGAGGACAGAGAGAGATGGTTTAGTCCTGAGGACAGAGAGATGGTTTAGTCCTGAGGACACAGAGAGATGGTTTAGTCCTGAGGACAGAGAGATGGTTTAGTCCTGAGGACACAGAGAGATGGTTTAGTCCTGAGGACAGAGAGAGATGGTTTAGTCCTGAGGACAGAGAGAGATGGTTTAGTCCTGAGGACACAGAGAGATGGTTTAGTCCTGAGGACACAGAGATGGTTTAGTCCTGAGGACACAGAGATGGTTTAGTCCTGAGGACAGAGAGAGATGGTTTAGTCCTGAGGACAGAGAGAGATGGTTTAGTCCTGAGGACACAGAGATGGTTTAGTCCTGAGGACACAGAGATGGTTTAGTCCTGAGGACAGAGAGAGATGGTTTAGTCCTGAGGACAGAGAGAGATGGTTTAGTCCTGAGGACAGAGAGATGGTTTAGTCCAGTCACTGTAACATCATCTATCGTGTCCATGTAACCATAGCGACTGGCAGCAGCTGTGAGGACAGTAGTTAGAGACACTGACACATCAGGTGATGGACAGACTCGTGTCTGTGCTGCACTAACACACACACACAGACTCACCGTGAACTACACGCACACACACACACACTGTGAACTACACACACACACTCAAAGACAAACAGTTAACATTACAGCTAGTGCTAATTATAGCTAACCCCGTGACGTAGCAGCTTGTCTGCAGCTGAGCTCACACACACACACACACACACACACACACACACACACACACACACACACACACACACACACAGCAGCTGACACACACAGTCACCGACCTGTCTGTTGATCAGTTGTAATCGATGAACCGTTGAAACGTCACACTCACACTGACCTTGATTGACAGCTGTCACTCAACAACATCGATCTGCTCTGGTCGGACTCACACACACACACACACACACACACATAGCTACACACACACACACACATCAAATACACACACAGTAGAGACGGTTTTCTGACACACACCAGCTGACACACAATAATCTACGCGTCTGTTGATCAGTCTGATCGATGAACGGCTTTGATTGACAGCTGTCACTCAGCATCGGACACACACACACACACACACACACACACACACACACAGACACACACACACACACACACACACACACAGCTACACACACACACAGAGAGACACACACACAGCTAGCCTGTTAGCCAGCTAGCCGCATAGATATCTATACGTAGGCCTATATATATCTATGAGCTAGCCGTCCTAGCGGCTAGCCGTTAGCTGCTAACTAGCCTAGCCTAGCCTAGCCTAGCCGCTTAGCTAGCCGGGAGGACTCGGTCATTTCACCTTCTGGTCCTCGGACTCGGACTGGTCTCGGAGCTGGACCCGGTTCGGTCGGTGTCTGGCCTGGCTCGGCTTCTGGCTCGGTGTCTGGCCTGGCTCGGTTCGGCTCGGTTCGGCTCGGCTCGGTTCGGCTAACCTCCTGCTGCTGCTGTTGAAGCTGCTGCTGCTCAATGACACCGCTCCCCCCGCGGCTCCTCCGGCTGCTCCGCGGCGTCGACCAACAACCGAGCGGCTCAGTCGGTCCGGTAACGTGTCAGTCCGGTAACGTAACGTCGTGTCAGTCCGGTAACTGTAACGCGTCGGTCCGGTAACGTAACGTAACGTCGTGTCAGTCCGGTAACGGTAACGGTTCTGGTTCTGGTCGTGTCACAGGCTCATGGTCCGGTCGGAGGGATTTTATTATTTTCTCTGTCGAGTCTCCTTCTTCTTCTCCTTCTTCTCCTTCTTCTATCTCTCCTTCCTTCTCTCTCTCTCTCCTTCTCTCTCTCCACTGATCAGCCGACAGTCACTTCCGCCTCTAGCCCCGCCCCCCTCCGCCCGTAGAGCCACACCTCGCTCTGTGATTGGACGACGCAGCGCAGCGCCGGCGACCTCAGTCTGTCATTTAGCGGCCGCGGACCAATCACAGAGCAGGACAGAGGCCGCGGACCAATCACAGAGCAGGACAGAGGCCGGTCTATGTCAATATAATACATCCATGATGTCTATCCATAGACATTTATACATGTATATCTTTGGAAAGATGTTTATCGATGGTTAAATATTGGGATTAACGATTCTTTGTTTAACAAATTTCAAGTGATGATCTATAAGGATGGTCTGTCAAAAAAAGATATCCAAAATGGTGAACATTATTTTCACTATGGCAAAGTATCATATAGCCTACACAAGAATAAATGGAATAACAGCAAGCAGCCCGACATAAACTGTTTTAAGAATGAAATTAAAAACTATATAACATCCCTAAAGGTGTTATCTATCGGAGGAAAACCAGTCCATAAATGAGTTGTATGAAACAATGTCAGAGTCTCTTATTGCTCTTTAAGTTGACAGTCCTATGTTCTTAAACACGCTTAATGCACTATGTTTGAAATGTCAACCCCTGTAATTATTATTTTATTTTATTTTATTTTATATTAACTGTTTGATATGTTGTAAGCTTGTACTGTTTTAAATGCAAGCAAATGTTTTTTCCTCAAATGAGTTCAAATTGGAATGTATGAGATTGTGAATTTGAAATAAAGCTTTGAAATGAAAATATATATATATAGCCTATACATGTATATATGTCTATCTGGTCTATCTATGTAAAGTTCTTTTGGATTGATGTTGAAAATATGTTTGAATGGCTATGTGTGGGACTAAGATCAACCTGCAAAAAAGGGATATTATTTTTTATTTTGAAAAAAAAAAAGATATGGACCAAAGTCAAGTATTTTTGTTAAACCTTATTACATGATATGGTAGATTCTATATTCATAAATGCAAATGTTCAATTCAATGTTATTTGTTTGTTATTGATGTCGATGACTTTAAATAAAGATTGAAGTAAAAAAAAAAAAAAAAAAAGGGCAGAGGCCGGTCGGAGCTGACGTCACAGGACCAATCACAGAGCAGCAGAGGCCGGTCGGAGCTGACGTCACAGGACCAATCACAGAGCAGAGCTGTTCCTGTTCGGGCTCGAGCCCGTCCGTCCGCTCACGAGCTCACGACGCAGGAGGCAGCAGGTCGTGAGGAAGATCATCACCTCTCATCCTCCTCCTCCTCTCCTTTTCTCTCTTTCCCATCCTCATCCTCCTCTCCTCTCCTCTCCTTTCCTCTTTTTTCCTCTCCTGCTCTTGCCCTCTCCTCTCCTCCTCTCCTCTTTTTTCCTCTTGCCCATCCTCCTCCTCTCTTCCTCTCCTCTCCTCACCTCTCCTCTCCTCTTTTTTCCTCTCCTGCTCTTGCCCATCCTCCTCTCCTCACCTCTCCTCTCCTCTTTTTTCCTCTCCTGCTCTTGCCCATCCTCCTCTCCTCACCTCTCCTCTCCTCTTTTTTCCTCTCCTGCTCTTTTCCATCCTCCTCCCCTCCTCTCTCCTCCTCTCCTCACCTCTCTTCCCCATCCTCCTCTCATTTCCTCTCCTTTTTTCCCTTCCTCCTCCTCTCTTTCCCATCCTCCTCCCCTCCACTCCTCTTCTGTTCTCTTCCTCTCCTCTCCTCCTCTCCTCTCCTCTCCTCTCCTCTCATTCTCTCTTCTCCTCTCCCCTTCTCTCCTCTCCTCTTCTCTCCTCTCCTCCCCTTCTCTCCTCTCCTCTCCTCTCCTCTCCCCTTCTCTCCTCTCTCCTCTCCTCCTCGCTCCTCTCCTCTCTCCTCCTCTCCTCTTCTCTTCTCTCCTCTCCTCCTCTCTTCTCCTCTCCTCTCCTCTCCCCTCCTCTCCTCCTCTTCTCTCCTCTCCTCTCCTCTTCTCTCCCCTCCTCTTCTCCCCTCATCTCCTCTCCTCTCCCCTCCTCTCCTCTCCTCCTCTTCTCTCCTCTCCTCATCTCTCCTCTCTCCTCCTCTCTTCTCCTCTCCCCATCTCTCCTCTCCCCTCCTCTCCTCTTCTCTCCCCTCCTCTTCTCCCCTAATCTCCTCTCCCCTCCTCTCCTCTCCTCCTCTTCTCTCCTCTCCTCATCTCTCCTCTCTCCTCCTCTCTTCTCCTCTCCCCATCTCTCCCCTCCTCTCCTCTTCTCTCCTGTCCTCCCCTTCTCTCCTCTCTTCTCCTCTCCTCTCCTCTCCCCTTCTCTCCTCTCTCCTCTCCTCTCTTCTCCTCTCCTCTCCTCTCCTCTCTCCTCTCCTCCTCTCCTCTTCTCTTCTCTCCTCTCCTCCTCTCCTCTCCTCTCCCCTCCTCTCCTCCTCTTCTCTCCTCTCCTCTCCTCTTCTCTCCCCTCCTCTTCTCCCCTCATCTCCTCTCCTCTCTTTTCCTCTCCTCCTCCTCTCCTCTCCTCTTCTGTTCTCTTCTGTTCTCTCCTCTCATCTTCTCTACTCTCCTCTCCTCCTCCTCCCCTCTTTCCCATCCTCCTCCTCCTCTCTTAGAGTAATCTGATTACAATACATACACTATATCACTGCAGATCTGATAGGAACTCTATTCTCATTCAGTTTCTCAATGATAAAGGTCATTTACTCTGACAGTTACAGTTTGATGTAAAACATCATATTAACATGAACTGTGTGTCCAATATAACAGGATTATATTCTATCATAAAGCAGAAATAAACCCAATCCCAATCCCAATCCCAATCCCAATCCCAAACCCAATCCCAATCCCAATCCCAATCCCAATCCCAATCCCAAACCCTAACCCAATCCCAATCCCAAACCCAATCCCAATCCCAATCCCAATCCCAATCCCAAACCCTAACCCAATCCCAATCCCAATCCCAATCCCAAACCCAATCCCAATCCCAAACCCTAACCCAATCTCAATCCCAATCCCAATCCCAATCCCAATCCCAAACCCAATCCCAATCCCAATCCCAAACCCTAACCCAATCCCAATCCCAAACCCAATCCCAAACCCAATCCCTAACTGTCCTGAAGTCGACACCAGTCATCCGGTCACCTGACTGCTCCGTCTGCCCTGAGGATCCTCTTTCCTTTTTTGTCATTCAAATTTTTATTTGTTTTACAGTAACATAATATCTTTACAGACATTTTCAAATGTCACAGATATGGCAGAAACACACAATTAATAGTCTGTTTACAAAGGTTAAAAAAAAATAGGAGAAACAGATAGATTCAGTTATTACAGAAGTAATAAAATAAAATATAACATTGACAAAAGTAAAAATACAACTTACAACTTAAAGGCAAAACCTCATGCTTCACACACATCCAGAGCATAAATACAGTTACATGCAACATACCTATACTTCCCACCATGCCTTGCACCTCTCTATGGCGTTACACCCCTTCCTATACCTGTCTGTTTTACCTGGAACATTATTACACATTGATACACAATCAATCAATCAATCAATCAATCAATCAATTAGGGGTGGGCGATATGGCAAAAATATCATTTTAAATGAAGTCACGATTTCGATTTCATCACGATCTTAAATCAAAAAAAGAAAAACAGACAATTTAGGCCAAAGAACCTTTCTGAACAGATTTTAATCTAAATAGTTGCAGTTTTGCCAACATGTGCAAACAACGTAAACATAGTAAAAGGTAAACAACAACACTCTGATAAAGTGGACTCTTGCAACATAAAAGGTAGCTTTCAATAAACATGAAAGTAAAATATCAATGAAGACATTACTGTTTGTTTTATTCAACACAGTCATTTTGACGTATCAAAACACTAAATAGCTGATTGAAAAGGGTCAAATAAAGATACAAACTAAAGTAACTGTTGTTTTCTCTTTTAGTAAACTTTATAATTGTCCTTTGTTTGCTCTTTGCAGCATAGAACTGCAGTTTATAGAATGAGCCCCAGACGATCCTACGATCTCTGCACTGGCAGATCGTCTACACGCTCTAATCCTTCACCATCTAATATCGCCATATCGCCCAGCCCTACAATCAATCAATCAATCAATCAATCAATCAATCAATCAATCAATCAATCAATCAATCAATCAATCAATCAATCAATCATAAGTTCATCCTAGTTAATCAGCATCTTCTCTAAACAGGAATAAACCAGAGAATCTAAAATGTGGCTTCAACGTTTCTGGATGAAGAGAAACTGCTCACGGCCAAATCTGCCATGTGTTCCCTCTCTGGCAGTGTGTGTGTATGTGTGTGTGTTTCTATGTGTGTGTGTGTGTGTGTGTGTGTGTGTGTGTGTGTGTGTGTGCTCTGCCATATCCAAGACTGGATAGGTGCTATGAATAAAACATTGAATCCATTAAAAAATTAATCGACTCTACCTTAGGCATAATTATGGCGTGTGTGTGTGTGTGTGTGTGTGTGTGTGTGTGTGTGTGTGTGTGTGTGCGTGTGTCTGTGTGTGTGTGTGTGCGTGTGTGTGTGTGTGTGTGTCTGTGTGTGTGTGTTTCTGTGTGTGTGTGTGACGTCAGGTTCTTGGAGGACGTAACAATGAAGAGTTGTGTGTTTGTGTTTGTGTCTAATGAAATATTCAGAGTGTGTAACATGTCGCTAACAAAACGGTGCTGACGACACGACGGCGACTGTGGGCGACGCCGAGAGACGCCGAGGATTATGGGATGGATTTAGGTTTTACTGAAAACCTCATTTTAAAGGTTTAGTCTGGAGTTTTGTGCCCAAAAATAAACATGAGACTTATACAAATGAAATGCGTCTTAATCTTCTAGTCTTGTGTGGTGGTGTCTGTGTGTAGCCCTATCGTTAGCCTCACTAGCTGCCTCTGATGCTAACGAGTGCTAGCACGTCTTTGTCTCTCTCAGCAGCAGCAGCGGTTGTCATGACAACAAAGAAAAAGAAATACAGTCTGTGTGAAGCGCTATGGAGCCGCGGACCGATTCCCCACCGATTCACCGACAGCTAAAGCCTCGACCGGTAACAAGTATGAGGAGCGTTGTGGTGAGCTAGCTCGATGCTAACTTCAGCTAGCGGTAGCGGTTAGCATCCGCCGCTAACACCGTCTTCCCAGCTCAACATAACAACATAACAACACAACACTGGAGGCTCCCGGTGTCGGTGACGGTCGGCTATCGGCCCACGGCTCCAGAGCTTCACTCAGACTGTGTTTCCTGTCCTTTGTTGTCATGACAACGGCTGCTGTCTGGGGCAGGAGGCTACACAGCTTAGCCCCAGAGGAGGAGGGGGGCAGTTTCAATGTGTTGTTTACAAACTGCAACGAACAAAACTCCAGACTCTACCTTTAATATGAACCCATTTGTAATCATTATTATGTTTTTTATTAAAGAGAAACTTCTCCTGGGTTTCGTTCTCCTCCTCCGTGTTTCCTCCCTCGCTCTCGCTCCAGTTTGCCCGCTGGAATATTTGTTTTTACACACGGCATTCGCGCTAATATTTCGCTTCAATATTTTGAACTCAGTTTGCTTCATTCACGTCATTTGCGCTGCGTCGTTCGCGCCGACGGCACAAATTTGCGTCCATTCACGTCTGTAGCCTACATTGTACATGGTCTGTGTCACAGATATCACCATGGCAACGTGACATTTGATCAATTTAACTCCTAATTTTCAATCTAGATTATGAAAACTTTGTTGAGGATTGCGTTGCCACGTTGCATTATTGAAATGTAAATTGCCAAGTAGCTACACTTGCTAGCTACAACTGCATTACAACATTTCACACTGAATTTCCAATTTGACAAAACGTCGTTTGAATAAAGGTGCAGTTCACTGAACCTCCCTGCAGAGCAACAACTGTGTGTGTGTGTGTGTGTGTGTGTGTGTGTGTGTGTGTGTGTGTGTGTGTGTGTGTGTGTGTGTGTGTGTGGTTAAGTTTGTTTACATTCTCTGGTTTATAATTTTAATAAAATAAAATCAGACCATACAAGAATGAAACACCATCAATCATTCTAATTTATAAACGGCAAAAAATAGAATTAATTTCATTTGGAGGCAAAGTTATCATGATATTAAACAGCTGGTGATGATCCACTTGTGTCCTGGTTGTATTGATGAGGTAGCTAGATCAGATATTGATCAGTTTTTGATCAGTTATTGATCAGATATTGATCAGATATTGATCAGTTATTGATCAGATATTGATCAGTTATTGATCAGTTATTGATCAGATATTGATCAGATATTGATCAGTAGCAGCCGAGCCCTACCAGGAGAAAGTGGGTCGAGCGGTGAAACCCGACGTGTCTTCATATCGTCCACTACATCTCTGCACGGCGGTGACACGCTCTCACTGTGTGGCGGCGTGTGGATGTGTTGTTGCCATGGTGACGTGTGATTTGGGTTCATTCATTCAGTATTCATGACAGACTGGACTCGTTCTGCTGCTGCTGCTTCATCTGCATCTCTATTTATCCTCTCCTCCTGAAAACATGCTGTAGGTTAGAACGTATTGATTTATTTACCAAGAGGTGTGTGTGTGTGTGTGTGTGTGTGTGTGTGTGTGTGTGTGTGTGTGTGTGTGTGTGTGTGTGTGTGTCTGTGTGTGTCTGTGTGTGTGTGTGACAGAGAGAGAGGACAACAGCTGCTGGATCCACTTCAGGCTGAAAGAGAAGAGAAGATCATTCTGGCCACACAGTGTTAATATAGATATAGATATAAATAAATAGATAATAGATATAGATATATAGATATAGACATATAGGCTAGATAAAGATATAGACATATAGGCTAGATATATAGATATAGATATATAGATATATAGATATAGACATAGACATATAGGCTAGATATGAAGATATAGGCTAGATATATAGATATAGACATATAGGCTAGATAAAGATATAGACATATAGGCTAGATATGAAGATGTAGATATAGATATGGACATAGATATAGACATATAGGCTAGATATGTAGATATAGATATAGATATGGACATAGATATAGACATATAGGCTAGATATGTAGATATAGATATAGATATAGGCTAGATATAGATATAGACATATAGGCTAGATATGTAGATATAGGCTAGATATGAAGATATAGGCTAGATATAGATATATAGATATAGACATATAGGCTAGATATGAAGATATAGGCTAGATATAGATATATAGATATAGATATAGACATATAGGCTGGATATGAAGATATAGGCTAGATATGAAGATATAGGCTAGATATAGATATATAGATATAGATATAGACATATAGGCTAGATATGAAGATATAGGCTAGATATAGATATATAGATATAGATATAGACATATAGGCTGGATATGAAGATATAGGCTAGATATGAAGATATAGGCTAGATATAGATATATAGATATATAGATATAGACATATAGGCTAGATATGAAGATATAGGCTAGATATAGATATATAGATATATAGATATAGACATATAGGCTGGATATGAAGATATAGGCTAGATATAGATATAGATATAGACATATAGGCTGGATATGAAGATATAGGCTAGATATGAAGATATAGGCTAGATATAGATATATAGATATATAGATATAGACATATAGGCTAGATATGAAGATATAGGCTAGATATAGATATATAGATATATAGATATAGACATATAGGCTGGATATGAAGATATAGGCTAGATATAGATATAGATATAGACATATAGGCTGGATATGAAGATATAGGCTAGATATGAAGATATAGGCTAGATATAGATATATAGATATAGATATAGACATATAGGCTAGATATGAAGATATAGGCTAGATATAGATATATACTGTAGATGTAGATATATAGATATAGATATAGATATAATGACTGTGTGTCTCCTCCTCCTCCAGTCTTGGACCAATCAGCAGCTCTGATTGGTTGTTGAGGTCTATAGGTTCCTTTGTTTCAGTCTTGGACCAATCAGCAGCTCTGATTGGTTGTTGAGGTCTATAGGTTCCTTTGTTTCAGTCTTGGACCAATCAGCAGCTCTGATTGGTTGTTGAGGTCTATGTTCCTTGGTTTGTTCTCAGTGAACTTTCTGATCTGGTCCAGATCCAGATCCAGGTTAATAAATAATTTAAAATAAATGAAACAGCTTTTTGTTTTACAGCTGCTGCTGCTGGTTGCTGAGAGATGCATTCTGGGAAACTGTGAATTGAGCCTGTGAAGAATGTGATGGAGTCGACTGTCGTCAGTGTAGCTGTAGCTGAACTCCATGAGCTGTAACAACCTGAGTATTGATCATCTACGTTCAGTCTGATCAGTGCTTCTCATGTTGATGTATTGATCATCTGCATCAACACTCCGCTTGTTTCTGTTTCTAAAGATTAAAATCTGGTTTCATAGTCGCACAACAAAGAAAAGTTTCTGTATCACCATTTGTGGAGTAAAACTGTGGAATAATATGAGTAACTGAAATCAAAAACATTTGGAGTGTAATCATGTTTAAAAAGAGACATAAAGAAAAGATTCTCCAGAGGTACACTGAATAATTCACACAAGGTGTTTGCTTACTTACTATTTGGATTAAAATGTGTAAAATGTTTAATTAGAACATATAGTTAAAATGATAGGGGTAGGATTAGATAAGTTTATACTTCTTCCTGCTCCTTTTCGCTCATGTAAACTGCGTTGCTTATGAGACGTTACTTTTTTTTGTGTATACATTTTTGCTGTTCACTTATTATATTATTATTTTATCTTATTTATTTTATTTTTTTTACATTGTCGTTTACATGATCGAAATAAAGATATCAATCAATCAATCAATCAATGGTGGAGCTGGGCACCGTGCATTGATTGACCTCACCATGACCTCACCATGACCTCACCGTGACCTCACCGTGACCCCGCCCTGAGCCGTCACACTGATACAACCCATTCAGATGGATCAGGAGTCTTATCTTAAGTGAAGAGAGTTTAGTTTTGACCAGAAATGAGACAAATATTCTTGGAAAGATTTTGAGTTTTTGCAGTTTAGGGGTCAAAAATGACCGGAATTCTCCTTTAATGGCGACACCACATGGCAGCAGCACCGAGCTTCCCCGCTCCATGGAGATATGAACGATATGAACGGCTCATTCAGAGCTGAAAGGAACACGGGGGGATTACTGGTTAATGAACCAAATAATCCATTTTCATGAAGAGACAACAGGAGAAGTTACACAATGTCCCTTTAAGTCTTTAAGTTAAAGGAGAATTCCGGCCATTTTTGACCCCTAAACCGTTGTCCTGATGGTCACCCAGTGCAATTGATGCAGGCAAACCGGAGTTACCGGAGTTACCATGGCTACCCGGCGCTCGGTCGACACTGGGTGACCATCAGGACAACGATTTACACTGCAAAAACTCTAAATCTTACCAAGAATATTTGTCTTATTTCTAGTCAAAACAAATCTCATTACACTTCTACTTTACTATAAGACTCATCACATTAAAAAGCAGCTTGTTTTTAGACACTTTTTACTTCTTTCAAGCAGATTTTCATAGATAGAGCAAGTTTTTCTTTCTTATTACAAGCACAAAAAACTTGCTCCACTGGCAGATTTTTCTACTTATTTCAAGTGAAAATTAGTTTGAAACAAGTGAAAATGATCTAAAAACAAGTTCATTTTTAGGTGATGAGTCTTATTTTAAGTGAAGAGAGATTAGTTTTGACTAGAAATGAGACAAATATTCTTGGAAAGATTTTGAGTTTTTGCAGTTTAGGGGTCAAAAATGACCGGAATTCTCCTTTAATGTCTCCTTTTAAGCGTCTTTAAACCAAAACCTGAAAGAACCGGATCGGAACGTGTGTTTGCTGCCGGTCGTCTGACTGACTGAGTCTCTGCCTCACACACACACACACACACACACACACACACACGCACACACACACACACACACACACACACACACACTCTGCTGACAGGCTGAACAGAGCGATGGACGGAGGAAACGCTGACTCAGACCTGAACCTCCTGGTCCAGAGCTGTGACCTCATCAATAATGGACCAGAGGCACCGTGTGTGTGTGTGTGTGTGTGTGTGTGTGTGTGTGTGTGTGTGTGTGTGTGTTGTTGTGCGTCCTGTGGTTGTGTATTTGTGAACCAGATCTCTTTAATCCTATTGGACGTGTGGACGGTGACGATGTTGGAGTTGTGTTATAGTGTTAACCCTCTATGGTACCATGTTACCACCACTTTCTGTCCTGTCACATCTCCACAATTCATCCCATTTAATGCTGTAATACTTTAAAAAAGAGAGGAGACCTTAGAGAACCAATAACAATGCTTTAATTTATCACATGACTTTCAAGAAGCCACTGAAACCCTTTTTTACAGACTTTTTCAAAGGAAACAGGTTTGTCACTTTGCTCCACTAAAACGGTGTGAAAACATACAGTAACTTCCTGGCCCTTTTTCATCTGGAAAAAAATATATTTACACTAATAGATTAGTAAAGTTTAATTTTTAATAGTTCCATGCAATTTATTTACTTATTAAATAATGGAAACTTGTTAAAATGCACCTGTTGCCCCAAAGCAGCAACGTACCATTATAGAAAATTGCAGCGTTGCCTTGAGGCGACAGTGGACCATTATGGAATCAATGTTGCATTATGAGACTATGGTAGTGTGTGTTTAGGTGTAAATATAATGTTCAAAAACATATAATTCATCATAATTTAGTTTTTTATCCTTAATAAATGTGATTTTGGATGCAGTAAAGTAAACATCAGGCTATTATGATGATGATGAGGAAGATGAGGATGAGGCCAGTGAAGGTGAAAATCTACAGAGACTGGTCGGTGTTTCTAATACAGTAGATGATGAACCGTAATGGTACAATGTTGCTACAGGAAACAAATCCCAAAAACTTCCAAAAATAAATAATTTTTAAAAATTTCTTTAGATGATGTTTATTTAGTCTATTTTGAGATATAAAAACACTCCTAACATTTTTTCCCCCACTGGCATCATAATGCAGCGTAGCTACCATAGAGGGTTAAGGGCCTGGCCACACACACACACACACACAAACACACACACACACACACACCCCGGCCCTCAGGTTGTGTTGTGTTTATTGACGTCAGTATAAAGAGTTCAGTCAGAGTCGTTGATTGGAGGAAACTGATCCATCACCAGCTGTTCAGTCACTGGTTCCTTTTCTTTCGTAATTCCAGTTTTTATTTCTTTTATCTCTGGAGTTTGACAGTCGAACATTTTACACTGTGAGACATCTCATGCACGTTACATGTAGCATCAGTGGCAGAGCAAAACAAGAATAAAATAAAATAAAAGCACCATGTAAATGATGTAAATGATGTAAATGATGTATAGGGGAAATGCCTTGATCTTCATCTTGTGGAGCAGAACTCCAGATGAAGCTGTTTGAACCAGAATGTTGATCCACTCTGTTAGTTCAGTTTAGTTATTTATTTATTTCATTCATTTATCAAGCATAAAAACAAAAAATAAAATAAAACAATGACAATACTGTAACTCTTGAATGAAAGGGGGCAGAAAGAAGTGAACTTATATTGTCTAGCCCTTGTTACAAAGAATGAACTCACAAATTAGTTCAGGAGGTTCAGGTGTTATTGTTCTGGCACACACACGTGTTCATCATCATCTGCAGACACACACTCACAGGAGCTTTATTAATAATGATATGAATATTATTATTAATAATAATAATAATAATAATATTAATATTCATAATAATATAATAATAAATGATTAGAGTGAGACAACAGAACAACAGATGATGACGACACCGTGTTTCAGAACCACAGAGAAACTCAGAGCTTCCATTGATCTGATTGGACCAGAGCTCAGGTGTCACT
>NC_140920.1:152500-235000 GCF_045865225.1 Trachurus japonicus | reverse complement strand
AGGAAAGGAAAGGAAAGGAAAGGAAAGGAGAGGAGAGGAGAGGAGAGGAGAGGAAAGGAAAGGAGAGGAGAGGAGAGGAGAGGAAAGAATAGAAAGGAAAGGAAAGAAGAGAAAGGAAAGGAAAGGAAAGGAAGGGAAGGGAAAGGAAAGAAGAGAAAGGAAAGGAAAGGAAAGAAGAGAAAGGAAAGGAAATGAAATGAAAGAAGAGAAAGGAAAGGAAAGAAGAGAAGAGAAAGAAGAGAAGAGAAAGGAAAGGAAAGAAGAGAAAGGAAAGGAAAGGAAATGAAAGAAGAGAAAGGAAAGGAAAGGAAAGAAGAGAAAGAAAAGAAAAGGAAAGGAAAGAAGAGAAAGAAGAGGAGAGGAGGATGGAGGAAAGGAGGAGAGGATGTGTTGGACCAATCAGGATAGAGCAGCTCCTCTCTGGTTGTTACTCTGATATTTCATCACTGCTCACTACACTAGATCACATTTCTCTCCTCTAATCCCTTTTCTCAGAGCAGTAATCTGATAATCTGGAGAGGAGGAGAGGAGAGGAGGAGGAGGAGGGGGAGGAGGAGGAGGAGGAGGAGAGGAGAGAGGAGGAGGAGGAGAGGAGGAGGGGGAGGAGAGGAGGATGGAGGAGAGGAGGAGGGGGAGGGGGAGGAGGAGGAGAGGAGGAGGAGGAGGAGGAGGGGGAGGAGAGGAGGAGGGGGAGGGGGAGGAGGAGGAGAGGAGGAGGAGGAGGAGGGGGAGGAGGAGGAGAGGAGAGGAGAGGAGAGAGGAGGGGGAGGAGAGGAGAGGAGAGGAGAGGAGAGAGGAGGAGGAGGAGGAGGAGAGAGGAGAGGAGGAGGAGGAGAGGAGAGAGGAAGAAGAGGAGGAGGAGGAAGAGGAGGAGGAGGAGAGGGGAGATGAGGAAGAGGAGGAGAGGAGGAGGGGGAGGAGAGGAGAGGAGGATGGAGGAGAGGAGGAGGGGGAGGGGGAGGAGGAGGAGAGGAGGAGGAGGAGGGGGAGGAGAGGAGGAGGGGGAGGGGGAGGAGGAGGAGAGGAGGAGGAGGAGGAGAGAGGAGGAGGAGGAGGAGGAGGAGGAGAGGAGAGGAGAGGAGAGAGGAGGGGGAGGAGAGGAGAGGAGAGGAGAGGAGAGAGGAGGAGGAGGAGGAGGAGGAGGAGAGGAGAGGAGAGGAGAGGAGAGAGGAGGAGGAGGAGGAGGAGAGGAGGAGGGGGAGGAGAGGAGAGGAGGAGGAGAGGAGGAGGGGGAGGAGAGGAGAGGAGAGGAGGAGGAGAGGAGAGGAGGATGGAGGAGAGGAGAGGAGAGGAGAGGAGGATGGAAGAGAGGAGAGGAGAGGAGAGGAGGAGAGGAGAGGAGGATGGAAGAGAGGAGAGGAGAGGAGAGGAGAGGAGGAGAGGAGAGGAGAGGAGAGGAGAGGAGAGGAGAGGAGAGGAGAGGAGAGAGGAGAGGAGAGGAGAGGAGAGGAGAGGAGAGGAGAGGAGAGGAGAGGAGGAGAGGAGAGGAGGAGAGGAGAGGAGAGGAGAGGAGAGGAGGAGAGGAGAGGAGGAGAGGAGAGGAGAGGAGAGGAGAGGAGAGGAGAGGAGAGGAGAGGAAGAGGAGAGTGGAAGAGAGGAGAGGAGAGGAGGATGGAAGAGAGGAGAGGAGAGGAGGATGGAAGAGAGGAGAGGAGAGGAAATGTGAATAATGATGGTGATGAGTGAAAGACAAAGACTGAAGGAGAGAACGTAGAGAGTCTCCCTCTAGTGGTGAGCTGAGGAACTCTCTATATACACCACACAACCAGAGTGTTTCTTTGTGGCAAGACAGAAACTGCGATAGTTTTTTGTTTGTTTGTTTGTTTGTTGTTGTTCAGAAGGTGAATCACAGCTGCATAAGTGGGCGACGCACCGAACCGAGGCGGCCATGTTGCATCGTGACCGTAGGTAACCATGGAAACGGCCTGTTAAAACTGTCACCACTGTGTAGTGTGAGGAAGGACGGAGGCACCGGTGTTGCATTCAGGTGCAGTCAGGCAGACGGCCGTCGGTCGGCAAACCAACCGGATGTCATTTAACTAAAACAATACCACATCACCATGACAACATAGAGAGGAGGATGGTGGAGAGGAGAGGAGAGGAGAGGAGGATGGAGGAGGAGGGGAGAGGAGAGGAGAGGAGGATGGAGGAGAGGAGAGGAGAGGAGAGGAGGATGGAGGAGAGGAGAGGAGAGGAGAGGAGAGGAGAGGAGAGGAGAGGAGAGGAGGATGTAGGAGAGGAGAGGAGAGGAGGGGAGGAGAAGAGAGGAGGAGAGGAACCAGAGAAAGACGGTAAAACAATACCACATCACCATGACAACATGTTGTCAGACCACTTGTTTATCCTGTTACATGCAGCGTCTGTTGTCTGTCTGACGTCTGCCCCATTTCACCTGAATGCAACATCAACAATACGTTCAGATATGCAACCGCACCGCTAGATGGGGGGAATTCCTACAGACTATACCTTTAAACCCATTCAGCACCAATGAAAACACAACAACAACAACAGAACCCGCCCACTCAAACCGTCCTCATCAGACTAATGACCAGCTGCTGTCCTGACTGACACACTGAAGGTAGCTAAACTCTGCTTTAATATATATTTATATATAACATGTAACTGTCTGTTCACTGTGGAGTTAAACAGACTGTTCACCTGTTGAAACACCAACACCACCCGGTTCGGTTCGGTTCTGTTCGGTTCTGTTCGGAGCAGCAGCAGCTTCACCTGTCCCAGCCGCCGTTAGCATTAGCCGTTAGCATTAGCCATTAGCAGCTAAGCTAGGCTAGGCTAGGCTAGAAGCTAACACCGTGGCTAACTAAGATGATTGATGATCTGTCCACAGTGAGACACCAGCTGCTTCTAAACGTCTGCTGTCATGAAGAGGCTTTTAAAGGGTTGTTGTTAAGGTTTTAAACTGCTGTTTTTTTTTTTACATTTAAATGTTTAATGTCAAGTTTCTCTTTTTAAATGTAAATGTAAATTTCTGCACTTTTTTTAATGATCAGTGAGCAGAGTTCACCTGCACGGTCCTTGTTGCAGTGTGACACTGGACCTTTAGTTGAGAGGATTTTGTTGTTTCATGTCACTTTGTAAATGTTGAGCTCTTCATTATTTTTCTTTGTGGCTTTTACACACTGGGTTTGTAACAAAGAAACTGACTAGCCTAAATTAAAAAGTGTGAAGGGAAAGCTGAGTTACTGGTAGTTAGTTTTCACTGGTTGCAGGATGGTTGTTAACTCTGTCACATCTTTGGTGGAGTTAATGGGAATTTTTTTTTTTAAATGATGGTAATTATTATAATAAATGTAAAAGGAAATAGTTAATGTATAACTTCAAACAGGTTGAACAACGCTGCACTGAGTCATGATGACAGATCTAGGGTCAGTCTGGTGATGTCAGAGTTCTGTAGTTTCAACAACAAACACAAAGTCCTCCTGTCCTGTTCATGTTTTATTTTCATGCCATTTGAATAAAAATTCACCTTTACATTTTATAAATAACCATCATTTGTATTTTTCCCATTGAAATCACATTGTGACGATCACCAACGCCACGATGGGGTTGTGGTCACAATGTGTCAGACTGTCTTTGACGATGAATACATTATTGTTAGAATAAGTTAAAAGAATGAACATGATACCCATAACACCCAAGACTTTAAGCTTCCTCTTCATGTTGGCATGGTGACTCTGGGATGTTTTGATGATGGGATGTTCATACGAGACTAAAGAGTGTGATAGATAGATAGATAGATAGATAGATAGATAGATTGGGTTGGGATTTGGGTTGTTTAGGTTGGAGTTGGAGTTCTCCCCTCCCACTGCTAGCAGCAGGAATCAAACCGATCATCTCCATGGTCTCTGTGTGTCTGTGCAGCTGGGTGTTGGAGCCATGGAGGGACCAGAAGCCCTGAGGTTCGGCCCGGGGAGAGAAGCCATGGAGGGACCAGAAGCCCTGAGGTTCGGCCCGGGGAGAGAAGCCATGGAGGGACCAGAAGCTCTGAGGTTCGGCCCGGGGAGAGGACCAGGTCAGCTGGGTGTTGGAGCCATGGAGGGACCAGAAGCCCTGAGGTTCGGCCCGGGGAGAGGACCAGGTCAGCTGGGTGTTGGAGCCATGGAGGGACCAGAAGCCCTGAGGTTCGGCCCGGGGAGAGGACCAGGTCTCCGGTCTCTGTCTCTATCTCTGTCTGAGCTGGATCCAGGTCTGGTTCTTCCCCGTCCGGCTGCGGTCCACAGGACTGACTCTGGAGGAGCCTCAGCACCGAGGTGACGGACCAGCAGCTTCACACTCATCCTACACTCCAGTCATGAATGAAGAGGAAATGTGAATATTTGCTTTGCTGGTCGATTTACAGCCTGAGCCCCTAAATCTTCTGCTTGTGCTCCTCAAATATGAAGTTAGAGGCCTTTTAGCATTTCATTGTATAGTATTGTATAGTAGCTACAGTGAAGTCAGTGTGTAACTTTATCAATCAATCAACTGGTTCAAGCAGCTGATACATAGAATAAAAAGAGTACACTGCAAAAACTCAAAATCTTTCCAAGAATATTTGTTGTATTTCTTGTCAAAATGTCTAATTTCTACTCAAAACAAATTTTTTTCCTATTTAAAATAAGACTCATCACCTAAAAATTAACTTGTTTTTAGATCATTTTCACTTGTTTCAAACTAATTTTCACTTGAAATAAGTAGAAAAATCTGCCAGTGAAAGCTGGTTTTTTGTGTTTGTAATAAGAAAGAAAAACTTGCTCCACTATCAGATTTTTCTACTTCAAGTGAAAATCTGCTTGAAAGAAGTAAAAAGTGTCTAAAAACAAGCTGCTTTTAATGTATAACTATGTATGTACAGTATAAATATACTTATTTCAAGTAGAATGAGATTAGTTTTGACTAGAAATAAGACAAATGTTCTTGGTAAGATTTTGAGTTTTTTGAGTGTAGCTACCATAAAATAAATAAATAAATAAAATACTGAGGAGTAAAGTGGAATCGAGGGTCTAATAACCAAGACCAGATGAATGTGTGAATGTCCCTTTAATCAGATTGACTGATGATCTGATTGGCCGTGTGGTTTCTCTCCCCTCAGGGAGGACGGAGCTTCTCTCCCTGGAGGAGGAGACGTGGATGTGGCCTCAGCTCCCAGACTGAAGGAGGAGGAGGAGGAGGAGGAGGTGAAGACGCCGGTCCACTCTCCTCCGTCTCCATGGCGACCCTAACCCTGTGTTATCCCAGCAGTAGAGAGGAAGGCTCAGGTTGTTGTGTGTGTTCAGGATGGAGACTCCAGTGAGGATGAAGCCGTGCTGTCTCTGCCGGGGATGTCGCCGCCCGGCAGCGTGGTGGATGAAGAGCTGCTGCTGGACCGAGTCAGAGAGCTGGGGGGTCGGGACGGGACCCGGTCTGAAGGTGCAGTAGACCTGGTCGCTGTGGGAGCATCTACCGTAGTTTAGTTTAGTATATTTATTTCGGTTTCATAAAAACAAATACAGTAGACAAATATAAAGGTATAAATACAAAACAAAATAAATCAGAACAAAAAACACAACAAGCAAATCAATTTACTTTGACCGAAAAGGTGTAGGCTGAAGCATCAGCTTATTTTGCCTACCCTTCTTAAATTAACATTTTTCGTTCACTCAATTTAAAACTTTTTTTTTTTTTTTTTTTTTTTTTTTTTATCTAGTGTTTTTTTATCTAGTGTTTTATCTAAAGTTTTATTACAGCTAAAGGATAATTACCGTTTTTTACAATCTGGACCTTATTTCTAGCATAAAATCTGATCATTTCCTCCCCAGATAACTTTGGTGTCATTCCAAGTGGTTGTGATGAAATGAGCTCCAGCCGAGAGGCGCGTATATCCGTATAATGGAGTCTACAGGGTCTAAATAACACATTATCTGCAGAGAAACTCCTTCATTTCATCAATATTTAGTTCTGATAGGCTAGTGCTATTCCCCTCTGAGTCCGGGGTTAGCTGTTATCAACATCCGGGTCTGTAGGTTGACCTACTGACCTCTGACCTGGATGATGTCATCTCTGAGCGCCGCCCGGCTCATTCTGATAATAATCATTCTGCTTCGGCATTCGGGTCCATTTTTATCTCAACTAGCCGGAGCTTTAGTGAGAGCTTTTTAAAAGCTTTTAAAAAGCTTTTAAAAAGCTAGCCAAATAGCCAGTGCTAAATCTCCATGAATATTTATATTTACCGTTTGAGTTTTGATAATTCATCTTCTTGCTGTAAGAGATGAACTAGGCAATCCAAGACTGTTTTACCTAAATTAACAAGTCTGAATCTGTGAGTCCACCATCTTTATTTTCTCTGTACAACAACAAAAGCACATGAACACAACGCACTGGTAAATACCAGGTCACAAGTGGAAAATACCATCTGTACCATAGCGCATGAAGGCAGCATAAATACATCCAATCGTCTTTTCTTTGTAGCTGAGGTGGAATAATGTAAATATCAAGACGCGTGGTTACTATGACGACTGGGACTGGAGACAGGAGACAGGGATGGTCTTGGACCTGGTCTTGTCACTCGTCTCCTTCAGACTGGTCCAGTTAAAACTCTGATGTGTCTCTCTGGTTTCTCTCCAGCGTGGCAGAGCGACAGCCACAAGGACCACATGGCGGCGATCAGCAGCGAGACGTTCGACCGCCTCCTCAAGATGTCCCCAGACTTCCACGGCTGTAAGAGCCACATGGCGGCCTTCGTCCTGGTCCGAGGTCAGAGGTCAAACATCATGTCATCAGAGCTACTCAGGTGTACACACTGAGTCTCTGCTGCTGACAGGTCACATAGAGTTTCACCAGGGCTGAAGTCTCTAACGGCGCTGGTTCCAGTAAAGAAAGTGAATGTGGTTTCTGCATCGTGTTTTTTGTGTTGTGGATGAAGTCAGAGAATCAGCTCTGTGACTAAAACACCAGTTTCTACTAGTACTACTACTAGTACTACTAGTACTACTACAGGTTTCTGATCCTTCCAGGTTTAGTTCAGTGAGATAATCTTCACATATGAACTCCTTTTCTACCGTATCTGAAGCTTAATGCCACGTCCAGAAGTAAAAAGCTAACGTTAGGCTTTAACGGGCTACTACACGGTCACATGACTGACGTCACCACCACTAAGCTTTCCACTGGTTTCAGCCGCTTTATGTTACACTCTACAAACATGATTTTTTTTCCAAATTTGTAGACAAACTTGTTCTGTCTCTCACAATGTGCTCAAAATATCAGAGAGACTTAGAGAATTTGAATTATCAGCCTCTGAGTGCGGCCACGTCTGTCTCTGCTCCTCATTGACTCCAATACAAAGATTTTCTGAGAGAAGCAGAACGGACCGATGTTTTAAACTCGCAAGTGTCTCCAAAATATTTACTGTAGAAACACCAAAATCACACCAAATAGTTGAGGAAGTCCTTAGAGCAACGTGATCTGTGTTTTGTTCTGATAGGAGTTACCGTTTTGTCACAGTAAGCCTAAATGTGAGACCAGTGCAGAGGCAGAAAATCACTCTTTTTTTCCACATTTCTGTCTGCCTCAGCCTGGGGGGCTCCTATCGCCGTGGTAACCACCTCAAGTTGCCGTGGTAACGTCTGATTGTCAGGCCAGAGCTCGTTAAAGTTTATAAACAATAATTATTATTTCTTAGGGACTGTTCGTTATTTATCATCAGTGCCACCAGAGGGATTCACAGGACTTTTTTTTTTTTTTACATGACCCCCCTGTCGGAGTCAGTAAATTTTAACATGACCCTGCATTAAACCTTATCAAAAGATACATGACCCCCCCCCCCCAGCCATCGACACGTGACATCGCATCACGTAGCGCGTGACACTACATTATTTCATTTTGACAACCATGTGTGCAACACCTTCTCATCAATCCATGCCATTTATCAGCTGTTATTAAAACCCAACTCATCAATAACAGAATTGGACCAGCTCACATTACACAACAAGTCATTAACAATTAATCCACACTCAAACCGAAGCAACAATAATGTGAACCATACTCAACAACAACGTATTATTACAAGGTTTACGACAGATATGACAGACAACTGTGTGTGTGTGTGTGTGTAAGAAGAGGGAAAGAGAGAGAGAGAAAGTACGTACAACCAGCTAACTGTTAGCTACCGTAGCTCAGGTGTCGGTCTCCCGTCAGGTAAAAGCTGCCGTTTATTCCTCAAATGTAGTTCATGAAGTTGTCTCCGGTACAGTTATCCATCACTGTAGTTGAATTAGCCGCTAAACTGCTGGACGCTAAAACCGAGGGGGCGTCTGTTTGTTTACAATTCACAAAAGCAACGTGAACGTACGTGCTGCTCAGACTATGTAGAGTTACGCAATGAGGCAGGCAGGCAGCGTAGCCTCTGTACGGTACTGAAGTTAAACTCACTCACCCATAAGAGACGTGCTAAGCCGCAGGCAGAACCCTTATTAAGTTCTTGGCGAAGCGGTTAGCATCGTCGCCTGCGGTGCGGGAGACCCGGGTTCGAACCCCACTCAGGGCAGACCAGAACAATATAAAATAACGTTGTGATTCGGGGGCCGTTGCTCTCATTGTCATCAGTGTTTGCAGCTTTGAAATGTCCCGTTTTTGTTTTGTTTTTGTTTTCTGCGGGCATTGCAGTGTCCTCCAGACAAAATGTTGAATGACCCCCCCTCACTGACCTTTTTTTTTTTAGTGGACCCACCCCTCAACAAAGAATATTATGACATGACCCCCCCCCATTTTCCTCCGGTGGCCCATTCCATAAATAACGAACGGTCCCTTAGAGTCTGGAGACAGGAACACGTTTCTCTCTCCGTATTGATTGGAGCAGTGATTGGTTGGTGATCGGTGATTGGTTGGTGATCGGTGATCGGTGATTGGTTGGTGATCGGTGAGCTGTGATTGGTTGGTGATCGGTGATTGGTTATTGGTGAGCTGTGATTGGTTGGTGATGGGTGAGCTGTGATTGGTCGGTGATTGGTGAGCTGTGATTGGTTCCCTCCTCAGAGGTGCTGGACGCCGCCGGTCGTCCACGTGACCAGTACCGGGTGGTCGCCATGGGAACCGGTCACTCAAGCTGCAGCAAGTGGCTCCGCTACAACGGGACCATGGTCCATGACTGTCACGCCATCGTCACCGCCAGACGGGCGCTGCTCAGGTACAGACCAGTACAGACCAGTATAGACCAGTACAGACCACTACAGACCAGTACAGACCAGATCAAACCAGAACAGACCACCACAGACCAGTACGGACCAGTACAGACCAGTACAGACCAGAACAGACCAATACAGACCAGGTCCTGGTTGAAACGCTCCAGCTTCAGTTTAAGGTGAGGTGTAGGTGTAAAGTGTTTGTCAGTATGAGGTCATAGTGGTGATGTCATCCCTCTGTACTTCTATAGACCGAGGCTGTGTTGTAAATCACCCCCTATCACGGATGTAGTGCACTATATAGTGTGTTCACCATTTTGTAGTGTTGTTCGAATTCTCCGCGATTAATTTCATCCACTATGTAGTGGATGACAAAACACCCACAATGCACCGCGAAATTGAGTGAACAAGCGATGTACACTACTTTCTACTCCCGTATCCCACAATGCAATGCGGTCGTGTTTTGCCAGAGAAGAAGAGGAAGCTAATTAGCATGTTAGCTACAATTTATTTAGGCAATTTACAAAAAAAACTCCTCAGACGTATTTGCCTTCGCTCCGTTTGCCTGAGCAGCAGGAGTTGGGCAGCAGCATCCGAACATTAACAGGCAGCATTAAATCAATCTAATTAAGAAACTGTAGTAGAATATGTAGTAAATACGATCTGACGAGCTAAGCTAATAGCCACAGAGCATAGCCACAGAGCCGCTAACGGCTCACGGTCGGGACACACAACAGTAGTTTACCAAACCAAACTTCCGATATTTCAACAGTTTATTGTCCGAGTAACACAACCACACAGAATCACATCCTCAAATGTTCCTGCAAGTGTCCGGTTTTTCTTATTTTATTTTTTATGTGTCCGGTTTGTTTCATACATCCATGGTTTGTTTACATGATTCTCGGTGCGTCTGCTTCCGTCACAGCAACACCTGGCGCATCAGCTGACGCAACCACGTCCAGAAAATTACCGTCTAGTGTCCGAATTCTCCTCCCGTCGTTCCCTACATCGTGTACATGATGTAGTCCACTATATCATATACATGATGTAGTGGATAGTGAGTGAGTGAGTGAGTGGATGATTTCGAACACAGCCCGAATCTCCTTGTTGTTTACATTCTACTTCCTGGTAGAAAACCAGCTGTAATGTGAATGAGATCAATAGTAACGAACGAGAGTTTAGCTATATATCATATTTTTCACGCCCTATCACCGTTTAGACAAATCTGAAATGATGAAGAAACATTACTATTTCTGTGTGTGTGTTTTGTGTTGCTATGTGTTGTATTTATTCAGTTTGAGGGAATCACAGTGTCTAGAAAGCATCAGTGGCTCAGCTGACAGAGACAGCTAACGGTAGCTAAGCTAACGGTAGCTAAGCTAACAGCAGTAGCTAAGCTAACAGTAGCTAAGCTAACGGCAGTAGCTTAGCTAACAGTGGTAGCTAAGCTAACGGCGGTAGCTAAGCTAACAGCAGCTAAGCTAACAGCAGGACGTCAGATGTTAAAACCCTCCCGTTGTGGGACACGACATGAAACTACTCCAGTTAGCTCAGTCATGTTGGAACTCAGATATCCACTGGAGAAAATATTTTTTCATGGAGCGTTTATTGAGTCACTGAGTTATTAAAGTTAAACAGGTAGCTAACCGTTAGCCCGGCTAATCTATGATAACCATGACTAATTACAAAAACGTCCACACATAAATAGTAATGTTTGTCCAATCATTGGTTTTATAAACTTTACAAACATCAGATTAGTCTAAACGTCACTATTGTTCTCATGCTGGTTTTCTACCAGGAAGTAGTTGGAAACAACAAGGAGATTCGTCCTATAGCAGACTGAGAAGCTGTTGTGTGTTGTTGTGTTGTGTTGTGTTGTTGTCAGGTTCCTGTACAAACAGCTGCTGCTGTTCTTCGACGGCGAGGCGGCGGCGGGCAGCGAGGCGTGTGTGTTTGAGAGCAGCAGCAGCAGCAGCGGCCACCAGCTGCAGCTCAGACCCAACACCAGCCTGCACCTCTACACCAACCAGAGTCCAGAGGGAGCGGCCAACAACTTCTACTTCAGGTTTATCATCATCACTCACTGAGGCATCGCTTCAATAAACTACAACCTCATTCTACAACCTCATCGTTTCAATACACTTCTACAACCTCATCGCTTCAATAAACTTCTACAACCTCATCGCTTCAATAAACTTCTACAACCTCATCGCTTCAATAAACTTCTACAACCTCATTGCTTCAATAAACTTCTACAACCTCATTGCTTCAATAAACTACAACCTCATCGCTTCAATAAACTTCTACAACCTCATCGCTTCAATAAACTTCTACAACCTCATCGCTTCAATAAACTTCTACAACCTCATCGCTTCAATAAACTTCTACAACCTCATCGCTTCAATAAACTACAACCTCATCGCTTCAATAAACTTCTACAACCTCATCGCTTCAATACACTTCTACAACCTCATCGCTTCAATAAACTTCTACAACCTCATCGCTTCAATAAACTTCTACAACCTCATCGCTTCAATAAACTTCTACAACCTCATCGCTTCAATAAACTTCTACAACCTCATCGCTTCAATAAACTTCTACAACCTCATCGCTTCAATAAACTACAACCTCATCGCTTCAATAAACTTCTACAACCTCATCGCTTCAATAAACTTCTACAACCTCATCGCTTCAATAAACTTCTACAACCTCATCGCTTCAATAAACTACAACCTCATCGCTTCAATAAACTTCTACAACCTCATCGCTTCAATAAACTTCTACAACCTCATCGCTTCAATAAACTTCTACAACCTCATCGCTTCAATAAACTTCTACAACCTCATCGCTTCAATACACTTCTACAACCTCATCGCTTCAATACATCAACACTCACTGAGGCATCGCTTCAATAAACGTCTACAACCTCATTCTACAACCTCATTCTACAACCTCATCGCTTCAATAAACTGCTACAACCTCATCGCTTCAATACACTTCTACAACCTCATCGTTTCAATAAACTTCTACAACCTCATCGCTTCAATAAACTTCTACAACCTCATCGCTTCAATAAACTTCTACAACCTCATCGCTTCAATACACTTCTACAACCTCATCGTTTCAATAAACTTCTACAACCTCATCGCTTCAATAAACTACAACCTCATCGCTTCAATAAACTACAACCTCATCGCTTCAATAAACTTCTACAACCTCATCGCTTCAATACACTTCTACAACCTCATCGCTTCAATACATCAACACTCACTGAGGCATCGTTTCAATACACTTCTACAACCTCATTCTACAACCTCATCGCTTCAATACATCAACACTCACTGAGGCATCGCTTCAATAAACTTCTACAACCTCATCGCTTCAATAAACTTCTACAACCTCATCGCTTCAATAAACTTCTACAACCTCATCGTTTCAATACACTTCTACAACCTCATCGCTTCAATAAACTACAACCTCATCGCTTCAATAAACTACAACCTCATCGCTTCAATAAACTTCTACAACCTCATCGCTTCAATACACTTCTACAACCTCATCGCTTCAATACATCAACACTCACTGAGGCATCGTTTCAATACACTTCTACAACCTCATTCTACAACCTCATCGCTTCAATACATCAACACTCACTGAGGCATCGCTTCAATAAACTTCTACAACCTCATCGCTTCAATAAACTTCTACAACCTCATCGCTTCAATAAACTTCTACAACCTCATCGTTTCAATACACTTCTACAACCTCATCGCTTCAATACACTTCTACAACCTCATCGCTTCAATTCACTTCTACAACCTCATCGCTTCAATTCACTTCTACAATTCAATAAACTTCTACCACCTCATCGTTTCAATACACTTCTACAACCTCATTCTACAACCTCATTGTTTCAATACACTTCTACAACCTCATTCTACAACCTAATCGCTTCAATACACTTCTACAACCTCATTCTACAACCTCATCGCTTCAATAAACTTCTACAACCTCATTCTACAACCTCATCGCTTCAATAAACTTATACAACCTCATCGTGTCAATAAACTTCTACAACCTCATCGCTTCAATAAACTTCTACAACCTCATCGTGTCAATAAACTACAACCTCATCGTTTCAATACACTTCTACAACCTCATCGCTTCAATAAACTACAACCTCATCGCTTCAATAACCTTCTACAACCTCATCATTTCAATACACTTCTACAACCTCATCGCTTCAATAAACTACAACCTCATCGCTTCAATACACTTCTACAACCTCATCGTGTCAATACACTTCTACAACCTCATCGTTTCAATAAACTTCTACAACCTCATTGCTTCTATAAACTTCTACAACCTCATCGCTTCAATAAACTACAACCTCATCGCTTCAATACACTTCTACAACCTCATCGTTTCAATAAACTTCTACAACCTCATCGTGTCAATACACTTCTACAACCTCATCGCTTCAATAAACTTCTACAACCTCATGGTTCCAATAAACTTCTACAACCTCATCGCTTCAATAAACTTCAACCTCATCGTTTCAATAAACTTCTACAACCTCATCGCTTCAATAAACTACAACCTCATCGCTTCAATACACTTCTACAACCTCATCGTTTCAATAAACTTCTACAACCTCATCGTGTCAATACACTTCTACAACCTCATCGCTTCAATAAACTTCTACAACCTCATGGTTCCAATAAACTTCTACAACCTCATCGCTTCAATAAACTACAACCTCATCGTTTCAATAAACCTCAACAACCTCATCGCTTCAATAAACTACAACCTCATCGCTTCAATAAACTACAACCTCATCGTTTCAATAAACTTCTACAACCTCATCGCTTCAATAAACTACAACCTCATCGCTTCAATAAACTTCTACAACCTCATCGCTTCAATAAACTACAACCTCATGGTTCCAATAAACTTCTACAACCTCATCGCTTCAATAAACTACAACCTCATCGTTTCAATAAACCTCAACAACCTCATCGCTTCAATAAACTACAACCTCATCGTTTCAATAAACCTCAACAACCTCATCGCTTCAATAAACTACAACCTCATCGCTTCAATAAACTACAACCTCATCGTTTCAATAAACTTCTACAACCTCATCGCTTCAATAAACTACAACCTCATCGCTTCAATAAACTTCTACAACCTCATAGCTTCAATAAACTTCTACAACCTCATCGCTTCAATAAACTACAACCTCATCGCTTCAATAAACTTCTACAACCTCATCGCTTCAATACACTTCTACAACCTCATCGTTTCAATAAACTTCTACAACCTCATCGCTTCAATAAACTTCTACAACCTCATCGCTTCAATAAACTACAACCTCATCGTTTCAATAAACTTCTACAACCTCATCGCTTCAATAAACTACAACCTCATCGTTTCAATAAACTTCTACAACCTCATCGCTTCAATAAACTTCTACAACCTCATCGCTTCAATACACTTCTACAACCTCATCGTTTCAATAAACTTCTACAACCTCATCGCTTCAATAAACTTCTACAACCTCATCGCTTCAATAAACTTCTACAACCTCATCGCTTCAATAAACTTCTACAACCTCATCGTTTCAATAAACTTCTACAACCTCATCGTTTCAATAAACTACAACCTCATCGTTTCAATAAACTTCTACAACCTCATCGTTTCAATAAACTACAACCTCATCGTTTCAATAAACTTCTACAACCTCATCGTTTCAATAAACTACAACCTCATCGCTTCAATAAACTTCTACAACCTCATCGCTTCAATAAACTTCTACAACCTCATCGCTTCAATAAACTACAACCTCATCGCTTCAATAAACTTCTACAACCTCATCGCTTCAATAAACTTCTACAACCTCATCGCTTCAATACACTTCTACAACCTCATCGCTTCAATAAACTTCTACAACCTCATCGCTTCAATAAACTTCTACAACCTCATCGCTTCAATAAACTTCTACAACCTCATCGCTTCAATACACTTCTACAACCTCATCGCTTCAATAAACTTCTACAACCTCATCGCTTCAATACACTTCTACAACCTCATCGCTTCAATAAACTTCTACAACCTCATCGCTTCAATAAACTTCTACAACCTCATCGCTTCAATAAACTTCTACAACCTCATCGCTTCAATAAACTTCTACAACCTCATCGCTTCAATAAACTTCTACAACCTCATCGCTTCAATAAACTTCTACAACCTCATCGCTTCAATAAACTTCTACAACCTCATCGTTTCAATAAACTTCTACAACCTCATCGCTTCAATAAACTTCTACAACCTCATTCTACAACCTCATCGTTTCAATAAACTTCTACAACCTCATTCTACAACCTCATCGTTTCAATAAACTTCTACAACCTCATTCTACAACCTCATCGTTTCAATAAACGGGGCGTGTCTTATTCTAGTTATGTGACATCATCGGTGGGCGTGTCTCATTCCAGTTGTGTGACATCATCGGTGGGCGTGTCTCATTCCAGTTGTGTGACGTCATCGGTGGGCGTGTCTCATTCTAGTTGTGTGACATCATCGGTGGGCGTGTCTCATTCCAGTTGTGTGACATCATCGGTGGGCGTGTCTCATTCCAGTTGTGTGACATCATCAGTGGGCGTGTCTCATTCTAGTTGTGTGACATCATCGGTGGGCGTGTCTCATTCCAGTTGTGTGACATCATCGGTGGGCGTGTCTCATTCCAGTTGTGTGACATCATCGGTGGGCGTGTCTCATTCCAGTTGTGTGACGTCATCGGTGGGCGTGTCTCATTCTAGTTCTGTGACATCATCGGTGGGCGTGTCTCATTCTAGTTGTGTGACATCATCAGTGGGCGTGTCTCATTCCATTGTGTGACATCATCGGTGGGCGTGTCTCATTCTAGTTGTGTGACATCATCAGTGGGCGTGTCTCATTCCATTGTGTGACGTCATCGGTGGGCGTGTCTCATTCTAGTTGTGTGACGTCATCGGTGGGCGTGTCTCATTCCATTGTGTGACGTCATCGGTGGGCGTGTCTCATTCTAGTTGTGTGACATCATCAGTGGGCGTGTCTCATTCTAGTTGTGTGACATCATCGGTGGGCGTGTCTCATTCCAGTTGTGTGACATCATCGGTGGGCGTGTCTCATTCTAGTCATAGATATATATACGTAGATGCCGCATCTGACGCTGCTGCCCATTGGAACGGATTGTCGCCGCCGCCGCCATCTTGAGCAGGAGGTGTCTAACTTTTACTTACTATAGTCTACAGAGGCAGAGGTCTATTACTGAATTTTCAACCGATTTTCAAGCCGTTTGTTTTAATATAAATACTACAATTCTGGTACATAACTCACGTTAGCAGTTAGGGTTCATGTAAGTGCCATAAAACCGATTTAATATGGCCTAGCACAATTATATAGGTAGCCTACAGTGGTTTACACTCACTCGCCGGCCTCATCACCATGGCAACCACAAACTCACAGCCGGGGGAAACAGCTGATAAGCCTATAGCCTACACATCAGGCAACAAAATAACAAACTATTAATATATTAAAGGTTGACTATGTAGAAATACAAGAAAAACAACAGAAAAAGAATTCCAGCAGTCGATTGCCAGACCGTTGCTAGGTAAAACGGGCCGTTGCTAGGGACTCCGCTCTGATCAGAGGACAGAGGAGGAGAGCTAAGCAGGATGTTTACCTTATGTTTCATTTTTACCGTCATTAACAGCATAATTAATGACTTGTAGCTTGTTACAGGGACAGTGGAGGCTCTCTGCCTTCACACCGCTGCTGCTCAGAGCCTCAGAGCCTCAGAGCCTCCGCTGTCACTGCTCTCGTCAAGTTGGAAAAAAAAAAAAAAAAAGGAGCTCCGTGGCACCGAAAGTCTGCGACGATAAACGTGTTTATGACAGATAAGACTACACAAATACACCCATCCTAACAAGTATATGATAATCCATTGATCCACCGATTGATTATTAAAAAGGCTTGGTTGAAAACATGACCGGGAGGAGGCAGGAAAACAGCGGAGAACTGAGCCACATGTCGGCTACAGGCAGGTACGAATGTAAACAGAACGTTGAGAGAAAGTCATTGTCGAGCCCGTCAAAAAAATAAAAAATAATAATTCAGACTAAAAAAAATGTTTTTATGGAAAAGCAATACTTTCATTCTGTACCCCTCTAAAGGCCCCATGGATGTATTATTTTTGAAAAAATATAGCTTTTAATAAATATTCTACATATTCAACCTTTAACTACCGGTATATGCACTAAATGTAACACATATCCCACCCTATGATACGTTACGTTAGTTTAATTTATGTCAGATAACTCACCTACATCAAATTCAACAAGTTCAGAACAGTTATATAATATAAAAACAACTTATTACTTGAGAAAAGTTCTTCCATGTCTCTTCGTTTTGGCGTTTCTTTCATGGGAACATCCGTACGCGGCACTAAAGTTTGGCATTTTGCCAGATTCACAGCTGTCAAACCCTCTGACTGTTGACTGCTTGTCAGGAGGAACTACTCCTCAAGATGGCGGCCGTGAGACATTCCAAACAAGCCCGAATGCGGCATCTACGTGTATATATCTATGTCATTCTAGTTGTGTGACATCATCAGTGGGCGTGTCTCAGGCTGTGTTCGAAATCATCCACTCACTCACTCCCTATCCACTACATCATGTATATGATATAGTGGACTACATCATGTACACGATGCAGGGAACGACGGGAGGAGAATTCGGACACTAGACGGTAATTTTCTGGACGTGGTTGCGTCAGCTGATGCTCCAGGTGTTAGCGTGTTAGCGTGTTAGCGTGTTAGCTTACTGCTGTGACGGAAGCAGACGCGCCGAGAATCATGTCAACAAACCATGGACGTATGAAACAAACCGGACACATAAAAAATAAAATAAGAAAAACCGGACACTTGCAGGAACATTTGAGGATGTGATTATGTGTGGTTGTGTTACTCGGACAATAAACTGTTGAAATATCGGAAGTTTGGTTTGGTAAACTACTGTTGTGTGTCCCGACCGTGAGCCGTTAGCGGCTCTGTGGCTATGCTCTGTGGCTATTAGCTTAGCTCGTCAGATCGTATTTACTACATATTCTACTACAGTTTCTTAATTAGATTGATTTAATGCTGCCTGTTAATGTTGGGATGCTGCTGCCCAACTCCTGCTACTCGGGCGAGGCAAACGGAGCGAAGGCAAATATGTCTGAGGAGTTTTTTTGGTAAATTGCCTAAATAAATCGTAGCTAACATGCTAATTAGCTTCATCTTCTTCTCTGGCAAAACACGACCGCATTGCATTGTGGGATACGGGAGTAGGAAGTAGTGTACATCGCTTGTTCACTCAATTTCGCGGTGCATTGTGGGTGTTTTGTCATCCACTACATAGTGGATGAAATTAATCGCGGAGAATTCGAACAACACTACAAAATGGTGAACACACTATATAGTTAGAGCACTACATCCGTGATAGGGGGTGATTTACAACACAGCCACATTCTAGTTCTGTGACATCATCAGTGGGCGTGTCTCATTCTAGTTCTGTGACATCATCAGTGGGCGTGTCTCATTCTAGTTCTGTGACATCATCAGTGGGCGTGTCTCATTCTAGTTCTGTGACATCATCAGTGGGCGTGTCTCATTCTAGTTCTGTGACATCATCAGTGGGCGTGTCTCATTCTAGTTGTGTGACATCATCAGTGGGCGTGTCTCATTCTAGTTGTGTGACATCATCAGTGGGCGTGTCTCATTCTAGTTGTGTGACATCATCAGTGGGCGTGTCTCATTCTAGTCATAGATATATACACGTAGATGCCGCCTCTGACGCTGCTGCCCATTGGAACGGATCGTCGCCGCCGCCGCCATCTTGAGGGGGAGGTGAATGGGTTTTGTTATGTTTTGTTTTACCTCGTACTGCCGTTCGTGACATGCATGACGTCATCTATGGTTTTTACCATAGGAACTCCCCCTCAAGATGGCGGCCGCGACGACATTCCTGACAAGCCTGAATGCGGCATCTACGTGTATATATCTATGCATTCTAGTTGTGTGACATCATCAGTGGGCGTGTCTTATTCTAGTTAGTGAAGACGAGCAGGAAGGAGGACGAGGAGGAGGAGGAGAATAATCTGATGAAGAAACTAAATGTTTGAAGGAGATCTGGACAAAGACTGAATTTACAGAAAAGCTAGAAAGCAGAACAAGAAAGAAGCAGTTGGATGAGTTTAATAAAGTAAAGTAACTCTGATGTCTGGTCTCTAGTGGGAAGAGACGAAGGCTGATAAAGACCTTTCTGAGTGATTATTCTAACTGAGCGATGTCTTGTAGCTGCAGTGTGTCGACCTCTACACAGAGTAACTGTGTGTGTTAGATTAGATTAGATTAGAAAACTTTATTGATCCCCGAGGGGAAACTGCTTTGGCACCCAATAAAAACACATACATCCACTTAAAGCAGATATCAGTGGAATGTTTTTGTTAATATAAGTCCTAAATAGTCCTATTTTCCGTCAGCAATCACTTACATGAAGTATTTCAGCCTAAACACGAGTCTCTCCGTCACTCTGCTCTGCTGTAACCCGAGGAGAAAATGTTCCTTGTGGGATACAAGTGTTATCCAATGAGGGGAGAGAACGGCATGAAGGGCTGTGTGTGCAGCCAAGGGATGCGCGTGAATGTGGTGACGTAGCACGAGGACCAATTGATGCCTGACAAGGGCGGGGGCTGCTAACTCATGGTGCGTTCAAGGAAACTCGTACTTTGTGTTTTTCCTTCCTGTGAAGTCATACCAGTTCGATCTGGTACGAGTTCACGGGTCGGAAGTTACGAGTGGCCGTTATAGGGAACTTTCACAGACAACAGGATGGTAAAAACACGAGCTACGGGTTACCTGGAACGCTACCAAGTCGTAGTTGTGACTTGAAGCTGTAACTTACGGTTTCAAAAGCCTGCCTTGAACACAGCATTAGCCGAAACGGCCGTGCCACTGTTATCTGCTTTAACAAACAATACAAACGTCTTTATTTGTCCCAAAAAGGGAAATTGATTTGCAGCCAGGAAGATCCACACATTCAAACACATACACAAATAGACCACCAAATAACATGTAACATATAACATATAACTGTGTGTTGTGGCTGTGTGGTTCTGGTTGTGTGTCTGTGTGTTGTGTGTGTGTGTGTGTGTGTGTGTGTGTGTCTGTGTTGTGTGTCTAGAGGCAGCAGCAGCTGGTCGGGCCCCAGGCTGCACTACCACGCCCGGGGCCTCTTGGTGCCGGTGGCCTACCTGGAGCCCAGCGTGTTGACCTCTACAGAGAGTAACTGTGTGTTCAGGTTGTGTGTCTGTGTTGTGTGTTGTGTGTGTCTGTGTTGTGAATGAATGAATGAATGAATGAATGAATGAATTTATATTTATTTACGTGTCGTGCACCAATTAAGGCACCCAGCCTATCAGGGCTTAGTTACAAGACACATTATCATCATATTTAGACACCAAACAAACTCATCAGAGCTCAGACAAAACCAAACAAAAACAGAAACCACATGGAGTTCACATCAATAATTCACTTTTTCTTTTTGACCAGGCAGTTTTTATGAAAGTAGCTCTAGTAAAGACTTCTTTTCTGAAGAACCGTTCCAACTTTACCTCATCATCATCATCATCAACCAAAAACAACTCAGGTTTCACATTTTGCATTTTCTGAAACAAAAACTTCCTGTTCTAGCTTCGTCATATAACGGACAGTAGCTGGGTTTCCATCCAAGTCGTATCGAATTTAAAAGCGGATTTTGTAAAAATGCGCAAAAAGCAAAGCGAATTTATGCCCGTTTCCATTCATTAGTGTTTTGCGATTAGGAGGAGTGCACCGTGAGATTACGTCATAAGAGAGCGTGAATGTATCCAACAGTTGACACTCAGCTGACACTCAGCATCATGGACAATTTACGTACTTTCCGGACTATAGACGCACCTGTATAATCCGCACCAGCTACATGTTAAAAGAAAATACATATATAGGCCGCACTTGAATATAAGCAGCAGGTTTTCATGTTGTAACATGAGATATTTCCACAGAAAGACAGTAGGAACTGTGACAGTCCGCTCGCTTTTCCGCTGTTTTGGTTCTGCTCCTCTCCTCCATGTGCATCTGTTTACATACGAAGCCGGTGAAAAATCAATAAGTTACATAACGATGTTACGGCGTGTGATTGTGTCGTCTTAACTGTCATAAACAAAAGATTACGGGTTACGGAGCGTTTGTGTTGTGGTGCAGAGAGGAGAGCTGGGACACCGGGGCGTCGCTGGGTGAAGTCCAGCAGCTTCACCCACAAACTCTGCCTCAATTCACATCATCTGTTTCCATCACAAAAACTCGCATTTCCTTTATTCGATACGCTGACAAATCCCCCCCCTCCAAGCGTATAAACTTTTATGCGCATTTGCTGCCTTTATTCGAATTTCTGGCGTTTCCATTCAAGTATTTATGCGCATTTTCACAAAATGCGCATAAGAAAAGGTGGATGGAAACGCAACTACTGAAACACAGAATGCAGTTCATCCTCAATTACATTTAAATTACATAATGTGCATAGTCTTTCATCCTCAGGTACTGAGTTAATAAACCTACTGTTGTGTGTCTGTGTGTGTGTCTAGAGGCAGCAGCAGCTGGTCGGGCCCCAGGCTGCACTACCACGCCCGGGGCCTCTTGGTGCCGGTGGCCTACCTGGAGCCCAGCGTGTGGGGGGCCAGGGTCTGCTGCATGTCGGGCAGCGACAAGCTGAGCCGCTGGGCCGTCACCGGGCTGCAGGGGGCGCTGCTCAGCCACTTCATCCAGCCGCTCTACATCACCAGCATGGTGCTAGGTAAACACCACGCATTATGGGATGTAGCCCGGGCCCTCAGCCCTCTGTTACTGCCAGTGATACTGGTTAAAGGGACAACCAGGAGTTTCTCCATCTGCAGAACGAAAAATTCTGCGACAATAAAAAAGTCTCAATCAATCAATCAATTTGTTTATTTGGGGCATGTCAATTTAAATCATCATCATCACACTTCATCTTAGTTCAAATAATACAATACACATGGCCGAAAGGGAAAGCGGGAGAAGCAAAAGCTGATCTAGTCCCGCCCCCATTACCCACAGAATAAAATCTTTATCATAATCTTTTCTTTTCTTTTTAATCATATGATATCATAATTTTTTCATTCTTTAAACACCACGCATTATGGGATGTAGCCCGGGCCCTCAGCCCTCTGTAACTGCCAGTCATACTGGTTAAAGGGACAACCAGAAGTTTCTAGGCCAGCACGAGCAGGCTGAAAAACAGTTTTTTTCCCCCAAGCCACCAGACAATTAAACAAATCAACCCAACAATAAATCCAAATGGACAATGGACTCTGGCTGTGGCCTTTTTAACTTCCCTTTAATCCTTTTAAACTTCTTAGGTTTTAGTATTGTAATTTATTTATTGTCCCTTTTTATTTATTATGCATATTGTTAATGGTCCATTTTAGATAAATCTATGGTTTTGTCTCTATGGTTATTTTGTTATTATTAGTGGTGGTGGAAATGCTGGGCGAGCCGACCAGCGTTTCTTTACTTTCGGTTTCGTGGCGAGTCATGAGAATAACGCCGCCGTATGAATCTCCGTTTATGGTGGGAACTACGACGGTATGTGATCGTCTTCCAACCTCTGACTTTAATTCTTGATGAATGAAAACATGAGTCTGTCTTGCACCGGTCAAAGAATTTCACGGTGCGGAGGCTCATAAATGTAGTGTGGAAACACTTCGCTTTAACAAAACTCCTGATTGTCCCTTTAATCATCATTTACACCTGCTACAAACATTAAGCTCATTTACAGGCAGATAAAGAAATAGCCTCATAGTCATGTCATGTTTTCATAAAGGTAATAGATTACACTTGCTTTTCATGCTTTGAATTTTTTGGAAATTGGCCAGAATCTTTCTCCACCAAGTCGATGCAGCTGCCAGTTCCAGTCAGTTTGTTTCTGGGATGTTTCTACACAATTGGTCGTTATTTCTTGGCTGTTTTTAGACATTATGCATACCTGCAAACTAGTCGCCTTTCGGCTATAATCGCCGTTTTTCTGGTCAACTGGGTCGTTTACGTGAATCGTGCAGAACCGGGGAGTTTTTCAAAGGGGGGGGTGATAGAGTCTTGATAAACATATCGGACAGCTTTTATTTTGAAACGACACGCGGGAAGTTATCTGATGTATCGGTGGAACGCAGAAAACTATGATGACAGGCGCCTTGGATAAGCGTGTGTGTGCATCGGGGCCATTCAGCTGTAGCGTCTTTTGCTCACATACTTTCAATGTAGGCGCGAGTTATGCACGCGGCGCGCCGCACATTCGCCGTGCTTGTTTTTTCATGCACGTTCGCGGCACACAGCTCCATACCTGCTTCTACCGCTGGTGTTCTGTCAGACCGGTTCTGCTCCGTTTGAAAGGCGAAGGAAGAACGTATGTGGAAAGACGTGATACACACTCATTTTATGTGCTGTGATTTTCAACCCCCAGGCTACATACAATGCTGTGAAAAAGTATTTTCCCCTTCCTGATTTCTTACTCAAACTTGTTATTAGTCATCAAACAACTTTTAATAGCCTAGACAAAGATGACCGAAGTACGGTAAATATAAAATGCACTTTTTAAATTATGATTTCATTTATTAAGGGGAAAAAAGCTATGCAAACCTACCTGATCCTATGTGAAAAAGTAATTGCCCCCTCTTGTTAAATCATGAACTAACTTTGATAAACCTTTTTATTTTTTTTGGAAAGCTGGTTCAATTTCACTCTTCACATCCAGGCTCCAGTGATCCATGGTGAGAGCCTTTATCCACTAATGGAGAAAGCTTGGAACAGTGGTGAAAACCTTCCCAAGATGGCTGCCCCATCAAAATATTATACAAATAAATAAAAACATTGTGTGACAAATCTGCAAAAAAGTAAGAAATCAGGAAGGGGGCAAATACTTTTTTCACAGCACTGTATTTAATGGAGGGGGGACAATACCTGATATTCTCAGCTGTAAACAGTAGGCTAAATATAATCATAGAAAGCTGAAAGCCACAGTTCATGTGGTCATCCAAACTGATGCATAATCTTTAGTCAAATAATGTGAACATTTTCTGCAGCTGACCCCACCTGATTGAGGTGTACTTATTCTCTCAAAGCTGTCTTTTTAATGAGAGATTTGCTCTCTGTTTAACTGGGAACGCTCCAAAAAGCATAACTTGCATATTAAAATCACAAACATTTTCTCCCGGGGGGGGGGGGGGTTGGTTTGGTTTTTCGGACCTTGTCACCTTTTTTACTCTCTGGAGTTTGCAGGTCTGATTATGACGTAATTAACGGCCTGTAAATTAAAGGGTTACCCTCATTTCATTTTTCTAGTCTGTCGTTACTAATCATCATCCTAACCTGGCAGGTTTTTACCCGTCTGTGGTTTTTAATTCAGCTGAAAGTGCAGCCTGGGGTTGATTTACACTTAGATTCTAGATGATATCGTCCTCAGTGGGAAACTGAATGTTATCTATGCCGACTGAAACTTAAAGACAATGCATCTGATATAGACACATCTATCTTTTTTTGTCTTTGGTTTAAGATAAACTGCAGTTTGAAGTGCAACAACAACAAGTATTTAGGGTGATTGTAATTACACAGGATTTCTGTAGGAACGGACAGAAGTTACAGCTCTAGATTTTAAAAGGTGAACAGCTGGTTGGCTCCAGTGCAGCAGCAGCAGCTGAGTTTCTTCTTTGTTCTAGATTAATCCTCCTGTCAAATTGACCCAATCTGTTCCCTTCCTCCATCCTTCCTTCCCTTCATCCTTACTTCTTCTTCCTTCCTCTTTTGATCCAATTGACCTGATCTGTTCCCTATCCCTCCATCTTTCTTTCCTTCCCTTTTCCCTTCCTTCTTTCCCTTCTTCCTTTCCTCTTCTTCCTTCCTTGAACGAATCTGTTCCCTCCCTCCCTCCCTTCCTTCCTTCCTTCCTTCCTTCCTTCCTTCCTTCCTTCCTTCCTTCCTTCTTTCCTTCCTTCCTTTTTGACCCAATTAACCTGATCTGTTCCTTCCTTCCTTCTATGTTTCTTTCCTTTTCCCCTTCCTTCTTTCCTCCCATTTTCCCATTGTCCTTCCTTCCTTCCTTCCTTCCTTCCCTTCATCCTTACTTCTTCTTCCTTCCTCTTTTGATCCAATTGACCCAACCTGTTCCCTATTCCTCCATCTTTCTTTCCTTCCCTTTTCCCTTCCTTCTTCCCCTTCCTTCTTTCCTCCCATTTTCCCTTTGTCCTTCCTTCCTTCCTTCCTTCCTTCCTTCCTTCCTTCCTTCCTTCCTTCCTTCCTTCCTTCCTTCCCTTCATCCTTACTTCTTCCTTCCTATTTGACCCAATTGACCCAATCTGTTCCCTCCCTCCTTGTATGTTTCTTTCCTTTTCCCCTTCCTTCCTCCCTCCCTTCCTTCCTTCCTTCCTTCCTTCCTTCCTCCCTTCCTTCCTTCCTTCCTTCCTTCCTCCCTCCCTTCCTTCCTTCCTTCCTTCCTTCCTCCCTCCCTTCCTTCCTTCCTTCCTTCCTTCCTTCCTTCCTCCCTCCCTTCCTTCCTTCCTTCCTTCCTTCCTCCCTCCCTTCCTTCCTTCCTTCCTTCCTTCCTTCCTTCCTCCCTCCCTTCCTTCCTTCCTTCCTTCCTTCCTTCCTTCCTCCCTTCCTTCCTTCCTTCCTTCCTTCCTCCCTCCCTTCCTTCCTTCCTTCCTTCCTTCCTCCCTCCCTTCCTTCCTTCCTTCCTTCCTTCCTTCCTTCCTTCCTTCCTCCCTTCCTTCCTTCCTTCCTTCCTTCCTTCCTTCCTTCCTTCCTCCCTTCCTTCCTTCCCTTCGTCCTGGCAGGCGGCCAGAAGCTGCTGCAGAAGGATGAGGTGTGTGACCTTGTTGTTGTGTTGTTGTGTTGTTGTGTTGTTGTTGTGTTGTTGTGTTGCTGCAGGCGGCCAGAAGCTGCTGCAGAAGGAGGAGGTGTGTGACCTTGTTGTTGTGTTGTTGTGTTGTTGTGTTGTTGTTGTGTTGTTGTGTTGCTGCAGGCGGCCAGAAGCTGCTGCAGAAGGAGGAGGTGTGTGACCTTGTTGTTGTTGTGTTGTTGTTGTTATTGTTGTTGTTGTGCTGCAGGCGGCCAGAAGCTGCTGCAGAAGGAGGAGGTGTGTGACCTTGTTGTTGTTGTGTTGTTGTTGTTATTGTTGTTGTTGTGCTGCAGGCGGCCAGAAGCTGCTGCAGAAGGAGGAGGTGTGTGACCTTGTTGTTGTTGTGTTGTTGTGTTGTTGTTGTTGTGCTGCAGGCGGCCAGAAGGAGGAGGTGTGTGACCTTGTTGTTGTTGTGTTGTTGTGTTGTTGTTGTTGTGCTGCAGGCGGCCAGAAGGAGGAGGTGTGTGACCTTGTTGTTGTTGTGTTGTTGTGTTGTTGTTGTGTTGTTGTTGTTGTGCTGCAGGCGGCCAGAAGGAGGAGGTGTGTGACGTGACCAGCAGGCGTCTGGACGGCGGCTGGGAGCACTTCCTGCCTCCGTCCTACAGGAAACACCGCGTGTCCTTCGTCTGCGGCGGCTACGTGGGGCCGGTGGTGACCTCGCTTCACCACGACAACCTCAGCATCAACTGGTGCCACGGCGACAAGGACGTGGAGGTGGTGGACGCCAGCGAGGGCTTCATCATCGAGGGGTAACGCGCCTGGTTAAACCTTTAGTGTTCTCACTACATTTCCCATGAGCCTCAGCGCAGGGTGACATTCTTGGACCGGAGTAATGCTGCCTTCATGTGCTGTGGTAATTATGGAAAATACCAGAAGACGAGGTGAAAAGTGAACACATGAACACCCTCTCATGTGGTATTTTCCACTGGGCAACTCGTAGAATGTTTTGATGCCCGAGCTGCTGAGATGAGAATAACCTTTGACCTTTTCAACATGGCGGTGAGCATCGCAAGTTTCGTTAATGGTAAGCAAGGCAATAAGCCTTTAGAAAACAGTTAACAGCTATTCACTTTATGTATGAGTGCATGTACAGTAAAAAACGCTTTTAAAAGGTAAAGGTACTTTATTTGTCACATATACAGCTAGTACAGTGAAATTCTTTCTCTGCATTTAACCCATCCCTGAGGAGCAGTGGGCAGCCGCGGTGCAGCGCCCGGGGACCAACTCCAGATTATGAGCCAGTGCCTTTGGTCAGGGGCTCTGACTGGAGGATTAACCTAGCCGACATGTTTTTAGTGGTGGGGGAAACCGGAGCACCCGGAGGAAACCCACGCAGACACGGGGAGAACATGCAAACTCCACACAGAAAGGCCCTGGGCGGCCCGGGATTCGAACCCAGAACCTTCTTGCTGTGAGGCAACAGTGCTAACCACTGTGCCACCGTGCCGCCCACTAAAAAGCCACATAGCCAGCGCTCAATCTCCATGAACTTTAATATTTACCGTTTGAGTTTTGATAATTCATCTTCTTGCTGTAAGAGATGAACTAGGCAACCCAAGAGTCTGAATCTGTGTGTCCACCATCTTTATTTTCTCTGTACAACAACAAAAGCACATGAACACAACACACTGGTAAATACCATCTGTACCACAGCACATGAAGGCAGCATAAGACGGACGAAAGAGAAAACATTTGAGAAGAATGTCCACATTCCAAACCCACTCAGACATACTAACTTCCCTTACTTCTTTGTTCCTAGATTCTCTAAAGAGGTTGGTAAAGGGTCATTTCAATTTAAAGCCCCCTTTGATTGGAATAATCTCCCTCCTTCTCTGCGTTCTATTACCTCTCTTCATTGTTTCAGGAGGTCACTATATTTACATCTTAAAGGGATAGTTCAACATTTTGGCAAATTGGCCCATTGCCATAATTGCTATAGTCATAGCAGTAGGTTCATTACCTTTAATTGTAGGTGTAAGCTATTTTCAGTACGGCGGAGCGCAGCAGCTGGCTGCTCAGAGCTACGCTATGGAGGCTAACGGAATTTCTTGGTTTCCCTCATTAAACTCATCAAATTCAACATCCCAAAACTCCACAGCGCTTTTGTAGACAAGTTGTGAGCTGCACAACCACCACGCTATGAGATAATGACGGAACGATACGAAACGGAGCCGTTTTCGAGGTAAATACAGGGTAAATACGGAGACTGCTTGCTGAAAAACTGTCCCTGAACGCAACGCGCATCAGCGGTTTTGTATGAATTTACCTCGAAAACGGCTCCGTTTCGTATCGTTCCGTCATTATCTCATAGCGTGGTGAATGTGCAGGTCACAACTTGTCTACAAAAGCGCTGTGGAGTTTTGGGATGTTGAATTTGATGAGTTTAATGAGGGAAACCAAGAAATTCCCTTAGCCTCCATAGCGTAGCTCTGAGCAGCCAGCTGCTGCGCTCCGCCGTACTGAAAATAGCTTACACCTACAATTAAAGGTAATGAACCTACTGCTATGACTATAGTGATTATGGCAATGGGCCAATTTGCCAAAATGTTGAACTATCCCTTTAAAACAAACTGCTCATGTTTTTAGTTAATTACTTAATTGATTGATTCATTCATTGTTATTCTTTCTTTCTCCATTTTGTTATTTCGTTATTCCTACTATGTTATTTAATATGTCTATTCTGTTAAATGTATGGGGGTAGGGGTGGTATGTGGGAGTGTGTGAGCCAGATGTCTGTATTTGTTGTATTGTCATGTTATGTATGTCTACAATGTAATGTAGTGTGTTGTTGATGTTGTGTGTTCTATGTATATGTTTGTTCAGGGACCCCCTTGAAAATGAGATGCTACATCTCAAGGAGCTATCCTTTAATACATTCAAATTCAAATTCAAAATGTTTTTATTGATCAGAGGTTGAAGACGATCAGATTCCGTCGTAGTTCCGACCGTGAACGATGCCGACTAGCGATCCGGCCGCGTTATTCCCATGAGCCGCCGGGCAGCGTCCGGGAAAACTGAAAGTAGGAAATGCTGGACGAGTCGACCACTAAATAATAATATCAACATAACTATAAAGACAAAACGATATCTCAAAGGAGTTTTCAATCATCCAAGTGAAACGTCTTCTAGACAAATAACCAAGTCCAGTTGCTTCCCATTGAAAACTCCTTTGAGACACTATGACCTGGACAAATGAGAATATGCACCGGCTTATTCCGACAAAACCATATATTTATCTAAATGGAGCCATTAACAAGTGGTAACGTAGATTCATCCACATTAATATGAGACTCTTTTAGAACCAAATCCAAACTCCTGGTTGTCCCTTTAAGAGCTGCAGGTTGATTTGGGGGCAATAAGCTACAGATACAATGTGGTTGGTTGTGAAATGGTTGGAAAACAGCACAATATGAGACCTTTAGAGCTTCTACAAAGAACTGTCATGTAGTGTTGATGTTGCGCCCCCCTGTGGACAACAGTGGTAGACACTAGCTGCGTTTACATGCAGTGTTTTCCTCAATCTGATTATAAACAATCGTATTAAATGAATCTTATTGGACCTGTTTACATGAACACTAAATAAAGCAATCCACATTCAGTCTGCGTCTACATGGACCAGCTGAAGCCGGTTAGAATAAACTCTGTCTCAGTTCAGCGGCTGCAGCCTTCGTTGCTACAGTCTGCCCTATTTCCTGTTTCCTATTTTTTTATACGTGACGCCTACGTGCTATGACGCGCATGTGCAGAATGAATAATCTGCTCTATCAACAGAATCCCCGTTTACATGCAGCATGAAGCTGATTATCAATCGGCGTAGAGACGACCTCTTTCAATCCGATCAGAAACACAATCCGATCTGGGTGAATGGTAGGGATGGGAACGACACGGGATTTGGATTGTCGATTGTCGAGGCCCATGTGTCGACTTTTTGTCGAATTGTCGGCCCTTTTTTTTTTTTAACAGCAGCAGCAGCAGATATGCGGGGGCGGGGGGGCTACACGTGCTTTTGTTGTGGTTTATTAACGCTGCTGTCGGCACGAGCGGACGAGGCAGCACGCATTCGGTTTCTTTTCTTTTTTTTTCTTCCGTGCATGTCCGCGGTCCTCTACGAAGAATGCAACCATGGCATCCACCTGTTTTGCCGATGGTTTTGCCCTTTTTGCCCATGGTTTTGCCCTTTTTGCGGAGCCGGACTCGTCATCAACAGCACCATCACCTAGACTGCAGGGAGCCCGGACAGCTGACCTCTGGACTCTGTCGCCTGTCAGCATGCAGCGTGCACGCTCCCGTCACATGTGAAGCAGAATGAGGGTCAAGTAGCTATCCCATTTAGAAAAAGTGGATTTGTTTTATTTAAAATATTTTATTTCATTAGGGGAAAAGTGGCAATTTCTGCTGTTTATTTGAATAGGAAATATTGAAAGACAAAATGCAATTTACACATGGAAATCCCACAAGCCCCGCCCCCTCGACATTTCGACACTCCATTTTTTTTGTCGAGGGGAGCATGTGTCGATTTTTTGTCGATTTGTCGACAAAAAGACCCATCCCTAGTGAATGGGGTCCGGTACGGTGTTTACATGAGACATTTAGAATCTGATTGACCTCTTAATCTGATTGTAAACAGGATTTTTGGACCCAAGTAAACGCACCTAGTGAAACCAGAGAGAGCTGTGATGTTTGGACCGAAGCAGAAGAGACAGGACTTTAAGAAGCTGGGAACTGGTTTAATCTGGTTTAATCTGGTTTAATCTGTGGAGAAGAGACAGAACATTATGTCTCTTTTAAAGTTAATTTATCCAGTGTAACAGTGTGAACACAGTGTGTGACGTTGAGCTGATCGTGTGTGTGTGTGTGTGTGCAGCTCTCCGTCGGTCAGCGGTCCAGGCTTCTCCTCCAGACTGTGTAAGAGAGCGCTCTACTCGTACTTCCGTAAGGTGGCCGAGGCCGGAGGACACAGCTACCTGCTGGAGCTGCCCACCTACCACAGCGTCAAGGTGTGTGTCTGTCTGTCTGTGTGTGTGTGTGAGAGCTGCAACACTACACTGCAAAAACTCAAATATCTTACCAAGAATATTTGTCTTATTTCTAGTCAAAATAAGACTCATCACATTAAAAGCAGCTTGTTTTTAGACACTTTTTACTTCTTTCAAGCAGATTTTCACTTGAAATAAGTAGAAAAATCTGATAGTGGAGCAAGTTTTTCTTTCTTATTACAAGCACAAAAAACTTGCTTTCACTGGCAGATTTTTCTACTTATTTCAAGTGAAAATTAGTTTGAAACAAGTGAAAATGATCTAAAAACAAGTTCATTTTTAGGTGATGAGTGTGGGAACCAACTGCAGCTTATGCAGCACTATCAAACAAATAGAACGCCCCCTTGTGGTCTAAATGTGCAACATTACAGTAATATAGAAATCATGTATGGAAATAACTTTACTTTTACTCTGTATTTTAATATGATCCATCTACGGTAATATATTTAAGCTATATGAATGTAAATCATGAATTAGAATCTAAATAAACAATAATGAACAAAGGATACAACAATGAGTCTTATTTTAAGTGTAAAGAGTTTAGTTGTGACTAGAAATGAGACATTTTGACAAGAAAAAGGACGAATATTGTTGTAAAAGGTTGGGTTTTTGCAGTGTAACCCTGTCAGGTGTGGTCTGTTGTGTGTCTGTTGTGTGTCTGTGTGTGTCTGTCTGTCTGTGTGAGAGCTGTAACACTACACTGCAAAAACTCCAATATCTTACCAAGAATATTTGTCTTATTTCTAGTCAAAATAAGACTCATCACATAAAAAGCTTTTAGACACTTTTTACTTCTTTCAAGCATTTTTTTTTACTTGAAATAAGTAGAAAAATCTGATAGTGGAGCAAGTTTTTCTTTCTTATTACAAACACAAAAAACTTGCTTTCACTGGCAGATTTTTCTACTTATTTCAAGTGAAAATTAGTTTGAAACAAGTGAAAATGATCTAAAAACAAGTTAATTTTTCGGTGATGAGTCTCATTTTAAGTGGAAAGAGATTAGTTTTGACTAGAAATGAGACATTTTGATTAGAAAAAGGACAAATATTCTTGGAAAGGTTTGAGTTTTGCGGTGTAAACCTGTCAGGTGTGGTCTGTTCCCACCAGGCCGAGGCGGGCATCTACCAGACGGTGAAGGACCTGGTCCGGGAGCAGTTCCTGAAGGTCCATGCTGGTCCCTGGGAGCCCAAGAAGCTGGTCGACTGTTTCAGCGCCTGAGGAATCGAACCTGTTCACGTTCTGTTCACGTTGTGTTTGACTCTTTATCACCTTTTATCAGATCGGTGGCTCTGCTTTAGTTTAACGCGCGACTTCGCTGCTGTTTTCAGTTTGTGTGGATGTTTGGAGAAAAGAATAAAGAAAAGCTTTCTGTTGTTCAGCACAGTGGAGATGAGAGTTTGAATGAGCAGGGGGGGGTACTTGTTGTAAAGATGGAGAAACACCAGACTGTTGCAGCGAGGAGGAAACGCATCACTTCATCAGTTTAGTTAAAGGGATAGTTCAACATTTAGTCAAATTGGCCCATTGCCATAATCCCTATAGTCATAGCAGTTTGGTTCGATTCACCACGCTATGAGATAATAACACAACGTTACCACACAGAGTTGTTTTAGAGGGAAATTCATGTAAAACCGCTGATGCACGTTGCCTTCAGGGACAGTTTTTCATCAACAGTCTCTGTATTTCCCTCTAAAACAACTCTGTGTGGTAACGTTGTGTTATTATCTCATAGCGTGGTGAATGTGCAGCTCACAACTTGTCCACCAGAGCGTTGTGGAGTTGTTGGATTGTGTATTTGATGAGTTTGATGATGAGGGAAACCAAGAAATCCCATAATGAGCCTCCGTAGCGTAGCTCTGAGCAGCTCACGGCTCTGCTCCGCCGTTCTAAAAATAGCTTGCACCGACAATTAAAGGTAACGAACCTACTGCTATGACTATAGGGATTATGGCAATGGGCCAATTTGACAAAATGTTGAACTATCCCTTTAACACAGCATTAGTTCTGTATCACAGTAACATTATGGTCTGTAGGCTACAGTAGGTTAATGTGTGAGGTCAGAGGTGATGATGATGACGATGATGAAGGAGCCAGACAGACTCATCGTGTCGTCTCTTAAATTGAACATGTTGTTATTGTTTCATGTGGTTACCGTGGTTCATTGTCACCATGGCTCCACTCACCAGTTGCTTGGCAACCGACTCCTCCTTGGAACTGATGCAACCACTCATGTCTTTATAATCACAGGCTCTTTTACAACATTTAGTCAAAACAAAAACACGCCGGTTTTGTGTGCAAGTTGATGTAATGAAGCTTTAATTAATTAAACACTCGTCTCCAGATGTTGACGTGTGGATGCAGTTTCATCTCTGCTGCTTCATCTCTGCTGCTGCAGGAGGCCCAGGGCCGGGGCCGTGGGGCTCCTCGGGGCCGTGGGGCTCCTCGGGGCCGTGGGGAGGGACAGGGAGTTCACAAAGAGTCCTGTAAGGGAACGAGACACCGGTGAACAACCTGAAGGAGAGACAGACTCATGAGTGGTGGCTCTGAATGAATAGAATAGAATAGAATAAACTTTAATGTCCCACAGAGGAAATTTGTTGTGGTAAAAAAGCTGCCTTAATATACATAAAATACATAAATGACAGTTGACATGTACACACACACTCATGACACACCCAGTTAAGGGTTAAAAAGATTAAAAAGTAAACAAACAAACAAGCATCAGTTATTGCACATCTCCCAGATAAAAAATAAAAACAAGAGTTACTGCACCTCCCAGGCCTCAGCGTTACACCATCTACAGAGCTGTTTAAAAGTTTGATGGAGGTGGGTACAAAAGAGAATTTAAAACGATTCAGTCTGCATTTAGGGAGTCTATACCTTCTACCGGAAGACAAGAGCTCCTAGTTTTCTAGAAGGATGTGGGACGGATGATGGAGCTGCTGGATGTCGGTGAAGAAAAGGCTGAGGGGTTATTTCATGTCTGTGCAGTGACATTCACTTTGTCTGTCAGGGAGGGGCCGAGTCGTCAAGATGAATTACACCTTTCAGCTGCTCCTTTCAAGGGATACGCCAACATTTTTTTTTTTAAGTATCTTGCCTCACTCCTGAGTCCATGACCAGCAGATAGACACCATCCTTTCCACTGTGCGTGCAGTAACAAGGGAGCTGGCGCACAGCTGATTAGCTTAGCTCAAAAACGCCGAACGACTATGGGTAGTGTTATTCTGCCTCCACCTAAAGTCACTAATTAGCTTAGCTCAAACACTGGAAGTGTATGGGTAGTGTTAGCCTGCCTCCACCTAAAGTCATCAGAGAAACTCAATTTCAACAACTCTAAACGGGCCGATCTTGGTCTCAGAGCTGACAAAACTCTCCGGTAAGGCATCTTGAGCGGTCAAATGCCGCTAACGGGGCCAGATCGGTCAAAACGGAAAGCAACGTTAACCGGAAGTGCGTTGGTCACAACGGCTAGCTTTAATAGCCCCGAAGCTGATTTCATTTTAGCTCTAAACTCTGTAAATATTTCACTTTATCCACATTTCAAACATGTTTAGGTGAGAAAGTAGCCGTTTAGATCAGCAGTGTGTCGTTAATTTGTCTAAATACCAGCTGTTTACTATTTTGTTGGGACGAATTCAGCGCTACTCAAGCTAGCCGTTGTGACCAACGCACTTCTGGTTACTTTCACAAAATAAAACACCCGTTGCCCTTTACATACAGAAAACCATGACGATAGAATTTGTGCTTTTACTTTGAAATAGGAAGCTAACCTACCCTCGATGTAGCTAGCTTGAACCAAAATAAAGCGTCTTTGCTTGAACCCTCCGTTTTGACCGATCTCATCCCGTTAGCGGCATTTGACCGCTCAAGATGCCTTACCGGAGAGTTTTGTAGCTCTGAGACGAAGATCGGCCCGCCGGTTTCTGTTTAGAGTTGCTGAAGAGTTTCTCTGATGACTTTAGGTGGAGGCAGGCTAACACTACCCATACACTTCCAGTGTTTGAGCTAAGCTAATTAGCGACTTTAGGTGGAGGCAGGCTAACACTACCCATACACTTCCAGTGTTTGAGCTAAGCTAATTAGCGACTTTAGGTAGGAGGCAGGCTAACACTACCCATACACTTCCAGTGTTTGAGCTAAGCTAATTAGCGACTTTAGGTGGAGGCAGGCTAACACTACCCATACACTTCCAGTGCTTGAGCTAAGCTAATTAGCGACTTTAGGTGGAGGCAGGCTAACACTACCCATACACTTCCAGTGTTTGAGCTAAGCTAATTAGCGACTTTAGGTGGAGGCAGGCTAACACTACCTATACACTTCCAGTGTTTGAGCTAAGCTAATTAGCGACTTTAGGTGGAGGCAGGCTAACACTACCCATACACTTCCAGTGTTTGAGCTAAGCTAATTACGGCGATACGGCTCTATCTCCATGGTTACTGCACGCACAGTGGAAAGGATGGTGTCTATCTGCTGGTCATGGACTCAGGAGTGAGACAAGATACAAAAAAAAAAAATGTTGGTGTATCCCTTTAAATGACTGAACAACAGAGGAGGATCAGAGAACTCATTAGGAGAATAATGTCCCAGCAGAGCGACTGATGAGCAGCGACAGCGTCACTGAAGAGGATCTGAGGAGAACTAGATGTTGTCGTCCTCACCCAGGTCCGGTCTCCTGCAGCTCCAGTCCCTCTGGCTGCAGTCGGACGAAGCAGACGAGGCCGACGAAGCAGACGAGGCCGATGAGGCCGAGGTGCTCTCTGTGGAGCTGGACTTCACCGAGTGGACGGACGGCACCGAGGCCCGGGGGGGCGGCGGTCTGGGTTTGGCCACGACCGCCGAGGCCGAGTTGCTCCAGTCTGGACCGGACACAGAGACAGGAAGTCAGTGACATCATGACTGCAGTGACATCATGGCTGCAGTGACATCATGACTAGTGACATCATGAGGGTCTCAAAGGAGTTTTCAATGGAAAGCAACTGGACTTGGTTGTTTGTCTAGGAAGACGTTTCACCTTCATCCAAGAGGCTTCATCAGTTCATGCTAAAAGTCATCTATGTAAAAGTAGAGAAACCATCCCTCACCAGGGGAGGTGGCCTGAGACACCACCTATCTCCAATCTACAATGCTGCCCTTTCATCCCTTCCCAGGAGATTCAACAATCTAGCCTCAAAGAACAACCACTGTTCACATGTGGCAAGTGACTCCAACGACTGTCGTTATAACAACATAGGGCACTAACGAAGTCCAAACCAACTTTTCCATCATCAAAGACAGTCACTTAAACGACTGTCGTTATAACAACATAGGGCACTAACGAAGTCGAAACCAACTTTCCATCAAAAACAGTCATTTAAACGACTGTCGTTGGCACTTGGAGCACAAAAGGGAACCAGTGACATCATCACCCTTGTGAACACCCACACAAGAGGTTAAATAGTGAGTCTCCACACCAGATAGTTGGACCAGTCCCAGCCTGGTCAGATGCTACATGAACTGATGAAGGTGAAACGTCTTCCTAGACAAATAACTAAGTCCAGTTGCTTTACATTTAACCTCCTTTGAAATACTATGACCTGAACAAATGAGAATATGCACAGGATCATGGCGGTCGGTGACATCATGGCGGTCAGTGACATCATGGCGGTCGGGGTCGGGGGTCGTACCTGAGTACTCGTCCAGTCTGAAGCGTCCCAAGCAGAGATGAATCCTCCACTGTTTCCTCACGTTCTCCTTCATCAGGCAGTGGAAGAGGAAGATGAAGAGGCCTGAAGAGGAAGGACCAGGACCAGGTTAGTGTCTGTGTTGTTTCCTCTGCAGATACACGGGGTTTGTCCTTCAACAGAGCGTTTTGTGTGTTTGTGTGTTTGTGTGTTTGTGTGTTTGTGTGTTTGTGTTGCATCACTCAGATGAAACAGAAAGTGGAATGAGGAGTTGGAGGTGAATCTGTTGTGAATCTGTTGCATCATTCAGCTCCGTCTGCTTTTCCCTTTCTACTGCTTCCTGTTGAATCATGAATGTGAAATGAGTTGTTGCATGTGTGGTGAGCAAACAGTGGACACACAAACACACACACACACTGATGTAAACACGATGGCGCCTTCTGCTTACATCAATAGCGCGGCCATCTTGGTCAGGGGGTTCTGACCATAGACATAAACGTCTGACCAGCAGTCAGACCAGTCAGACCCTGTACAACACATTTCAGTGTATTTATGCATGTGGGTGTGTGTCTGAGTATGGAAGTGTATGTTTAATACATTTTTTTAAAAAAATTATAAAACATTTCCATCATAAACATCTGTCTGACATTTATAATAAACCAAACGGCTGGAAAATCGGTTGAATATTCAGTGAGTTGTGGCGATTTTAATGATTGATAGACGTCTGCCTCTGTTGACTAGTGCAGGAAGTAGACACGGCTTCCCCCTGACCAAGATGGCCGCCGCATTGACGTATTCCACTCAATAGGTTTGCCTAGGAACATCTAGTCAGTATATACAGTTGTGTTCAAAATAATAGCAGTCCGACGTCACTTGGAAGATAAATCACTGATTTTGTTAGAATTTCAACTTTTTTTTTTTCAACTTTTTCTAGAAGGTTTAGTAAAGGTATAGAAAACCAACAGACCCAACAGGCATGACGTGCATGCTGCTGATTCTGTGAAACTGAGTCATTTACTGAAAGGGGCGTGTTCAAAAAAACAACAGTGCCAGGTTCAATTATTGAGGTCATTGATTATGTGAAAAAAAATAGGTGTTTAACAGGTGGCCCTTATTCAAGGATCAAGGCAACTGATGCTGCATTTGCTGGCTGTGCATTTGTCCTTGAAAAACAGAGTAAAATGGGTCATTCAAGACACTGTTCAGAAGAGATCATGGATCAGTTTGAGTACACCAGAATACTGGAAGTAGTCATGTTGCCGTATACTGAAGAGGAAATGACCCCAAACACACCAGCAAGCGTGTAAAAAAAAGATGTCAACACTGCTATTTTTTTGAACATTATATTTCTTGACTTTCTGTAAAATATTATCAAATTAAATTACTTTTTCCAATTTTCTTGGTTTGAAATAGAATGTGCAGTGTCCCCAATGCAGTTGTGTTCCTTAAAATACAATTTATTTGAAGAATTTTGAGGTTTACTCACCTTTTTGAACACACTGTTATTATTATGAACACAACTGTATATGCTGGTTAGTTGATTTTTATTATGAACATAACTGTATATCTATGATTGTGACACTAATGAGGCTGTGATGGAGACAGTAGAAGACAGTAAGACACACTAGGACACACTAGGACACTTTGGGACCTTGCAGAGAGTTGAGTCCAGAGAACAGGTAGAGCAGGACTACTCGGGCCGGGCCGAAGGTGAAGAGTCCGGCGGTCCAGCTGAGTCCCAGCAGCAGCGTCAGACTGGCCACGCCCCTCAGGTCCTGGACCAGTCCGCCGCGAGTCCCCGCCGGGCTGTTGGCCCGCATGTGGCGGATCTGGACCAGAACCACCACGAACACCTGGACGGGGATCGGAGAGACAACATCAGAGATCCAACAAGACGGGAATGATGGGAATGATGGGGATGACGGGATGATGAGAATGATGGGAATGATGGGAATGATGGGGATGACGGGATGATGAGAATGATGGGAATGATGGGAATGATGGGAATGACGGGATGACGGGAATGACGGGAATGATGGGAATGATGAGAATGACGGGATGATGGGAATGACAGGAATGATGAGAATGATGAGAATGATGGGAATGATGGGAATGACGGGAATGATGAGAATGGTAGGAATGATGAGAATGATGGGAATGACGGGAATGATGGGAATGATGGGAATGATGGGAATGACGGGAATGCCGGGAATGACGAGAATGATGGGAATGATGAGAATGATGGGAATGCCGGGATGATGGGAATGACGGGAATGATGGGAATGATGGGAATGACGGGAATGCCGGGAATGACGAGAATGATGGGAATGATGAGAATGATGGGAATGCCGGGATGATGGGAATGACGAGAATGATGGGAATGATGAGAATGATGGGAATGCCGGGATGATGGGAATGACGGGAATGATGAGAATGACGGGATGATGGGAATGACGGGATGACGGGAATGACGGGAATGATGGGAATGATGGGAATGATGAGAATGATGGGAATGACGGGATGATGGGAATGATGAGAATGACGGGATGATGGGAATGACGGGAATGATGAGAATGATGGGAATGATGGGAATGATGAGAATGATGGGATGATGGGAATGACGGGATGATGGAATGACGGGATGATGGGAATGACGGGGATGATGGGAATGACGGGAATGATGGAATGACGGGATGATGGGAATGACGGGAATGATGGAATGACGGGATGATGGGAATGACGGGATGATGGAATGACGGGAATGACGGGGATGATGGGAATGACGGGAATGATGGAATGACGGGATGATGGGAATGACGGGAATGATGGAATGACGGGATGATGGGAATGACGGGAATGATGGAATGACGGGATGATGGGAATGACGGGATGATGGAATGACGGGAATGACGGGGATGATGGGAATGACGGGAATGATGGAATGACGGGATGATGGGAATGACGGGAATGATGGAATGACGGGATGATGGGAATGACGGGAATGATGGGAATGACGGGAATGATGGGATGATGAGAATGATGGGATGATGGGAATGACGGGATGATGGGAATGATGGGAATGACGGGAATGATGGAATGACGGGATGATGGGAATGATGGGAATGACGGGGATGACGGGATGATGGGAATGACGGGAATGATGGGAATGACGGGAATGATGGGAATGATGGGAATGACGGGAATGATGGAATGACGGGATGATGGGAATGACGGGAATGATGGGAATGATCGGAATGATGGGAATGACGGGAATGATCGGAATGATGGGAATGACGGGAATGATGGGAATGATGGGAATGATGGGAATGACGGGAATGATCGGAATGATGGGAATGACGGGAATGATGGGAATGATGAGAATGACCGGAATGACGGGAATGATCGGAATGATCGGAATGATGGGAATGACGGGAATGATCGGAATGATGGGAATGACGGGAATGATCGGAATGACGGGAATGATGAGAATGACGGGAATGATGGGATGTCTGGACGAGGTTGTTGTCTTACCCCGGTATTGAAGAGGAAGACGAGTGCGGCGAAGGCCACCACGGACACATAGAAGGTCACGTTGTCCTGCAGCCAGCAGCTGAGGGACACACCAAACAACCAATCACAACGCAGCTGAGGGAGACACCAAACAACCAATCACAACGCAGCTGAGGGACACACCAAACAACCAATCACAACGCAGCTGAGGGAGACACCAAACAACCAATCACAACGCAGCTGAGGGAGACACGAGGAAACAACCAATCACAACGCAGCTGAGGGAGACACGAGGAAACAACCAATCACAACGCAGCTGAGGGAGACACGAGGAAACAACCAATCACAGCGCAGCTGAAGAGTCATAATAAAACTCAGCAGTTCAAGCAGCTGAGTGATGAACATCCTGTTTCCTGGTCGCAACAATGATTTTATATTTTAAAGCTTTACAAGACTTTTTAAAAGTTCTTACAATATAAGATCAATTTAAATACAGAGTCATGTAAAAGTATTTGCCCTCTTCCTGATTTATTACTTTTTGCATATTTGTCACACTTCAATGTTTAAGACGATACAGACTCTCACTGTGGTTCGCTCGAGTCTCAGAGCTTTAGAAACGGCTTTCTAACACTTTCCAGACTGACAGATGTCCATGACTTAGTTTTTCCATCTCGATCACAGCTGATGTGTTGGTGTTTGAGATCTCTCCTCCTTCACTTCACTCCAACAGCTTCTAGTGAAAGGAGTTCTAGACTCTACTGGTCTGGGTCTGGACAGTGACACTGAACTCAGCTTTCCAAAACATTTGGTTTAGTTGGTTGATGATTTAACAAGGGAGGAGGAGGACCAGGCAGGTTTGGAAGGCTTTCTCCCTTAATCAATGAAATCATCATTTAAAAACTGCATTTTATATTTACTTGGGTCATCTTTGTCTGATATTAAATGTGGGTAACACTTTACTTGAATAGGTATTCATAAGATTGACATAACACTGTCATAACCATGACATAACACTGTCATAAACATCAATGAATACTTCTGACAGCTGTGGTTAAGTGTCATTCGGTAAGTTATGTCACTTTTGATGCAAAGTTGACATTATTTGAGATGTCCTTGTTATGAGAACTTGACATAAAGACAATTTAAACTGTCATAGCAGACCTAATGGACAAACTTTAAAAATTATGTCAAGTTGTCAGAACAAAAACATCTCAAACAATGTCAACTTTGCATCAAAAGTGACATAACTTACCGAATGACACTTAACCACAGCTGTCAGAAGTATTCATTGATGGTTATGACAGCTGTTATGTCATGGTTATGAATACCTATTACAGTAAAGTGTTACCGTATGTTTCTTCCCAGTGTCTGTAGATTCAGAGTTGGACCAGGTTGACTTCCTAACTGGTTCTGGTTCCGTCTGAAACACAATCTGACGTCGTCCGTGAACCTGAGACTCACAAGTTGTTGAAGTGGTCCACTGAGTCGAAGCCGGGCTGTCCGTCGGTGTAGAGGTGACTGCCGTAGGCGTCTCTGTTGACGATGAGGACCAGGACGCAGACGACCAGAGGAAGTCCTGCAGGCAGAGGACAACAGGCGTTAAAGGAGAATTCCGGTCATTTTTTACCCCTAAATCGTTGTTCTGATGGTCACCCAGTGTTGGGGGTTAGGTTAGGTTTGATAATTTCTTTACTAGGGCCGGGACTCGATTAAAAAAATTTATCGAATTAATTAGAGGCTTTGTAATTAATTAATCGCAATTAATCGCATATAAATATTTCACCTGAGAACAGTGAGAAGCATTTTTTTTTTCACATGGATTTTAGTATACCATTGAATGACTGAATACATAAGCTTAAGCAACAAAACGTTGTGCCAGGACCGCGGCGACCGCTGGTACGAGCAGCGCCGCCATTAGCAGCCGTTAGCACAGCCTCATGCTACAGGGAGACTCCTCGCGCTGGGTGACCGGCCACATGGTGCTGTGTCTGGGGGAGAGGAGCAGAAAGACCGGGGCCTGGAGCTCCGCGGCGCCGCAGTGCAGAGAGACCGCTGCGGCTGGAATCAGCTGTGTGTCGGGGAGAGGAGGAAGACCAGTAGCTCAGCAGGGCCGCGTGTATATCGGACCACAGGACCATAATCGCTGTATAAACGATGTAAATAATAATTACCAATGCTCCAAATCGTAGACCATAGCTTTAACTCGTTACTCACTGGTTTCTTAGAGATGGTACAGCCTGAGGCCAGTATACAACAGGTAACAGTGTTGTTGTCTCTTTTCACCTCCTCTCTCCCTTGCAGTGATCAGTGCATGGATGTATTATATTAACAGTGTCGGCAGCTTGTTAGATGATTGTGCTCCAGTGTAATCAGTATGCCTGAAACTCATCCAGTGAGAAACGTTCCGTGGTGCAAAATAAGTGCGATTAAAATGCGTTAATTTTTTTTAACGCGTTAATTTTTGTGTAATTAATTAATCGTAATTAACGCGTTAAAGTCCCGGCCCTATTCTTTACACAAATAAACGGTCAGAGATATTCTGGACATTACTACTGCACTGCTCCACCGTTTATTTTAGTAAAGAAATCATCACAACAAGGACAAAGTGTTAGTTTCTCTCTGTGATGGGATAGTAATGTCTTTCTGGGATGTTTCAGAGTTGGGCTATCTGAGGTGAGTGAAGTTTCTACTGTTTCTACTCTCCACTATATGAGTTCAGTGGTGTCTCTAAGGATTCCAGTCATGTACCAGAGATATCTGATTGTTTTCTGAGTGTTTGTTGTGGTTGAAAGAATTGCCCCCATAGGTTAGCGTTGTGTGGCTATCGCTAGCGCCGGGTAGCCATGGTAACTCTGGTTTGCCTGCAGCAATTTTAGTCGCGTTTTTTGCTCCAACCAACACTGAGTGACCATCAGGACAACAATTTAGGGGTCAGAAATGACCGGAATTCTCCTTTAACAGGAGGATCCTCAGCAGCTGCTCCCCGGTCCCGGTCCCGGTCCCGGTCCCAGACTCTGGACTCACCCCATCCCAGAGCGCAGAACTTGAGGATGTAGGAGGGCACGTAGACGTTGAAGACCTTGACGAGGGCGAAGTACATGTTGACGGCCTCCAGTCCCATCCAGGTGAAGGAGGCCAGCAGGAAGTAGTGCAGCGCGGCGGCCGCGGCCACGCACAGCGCCTGCACGCCCCACGACGCCAGCCACGAGTTGAGCAGGAACACCAGGTTCAGGCCCAGCAGGGCCAGGGACAGGTTGATCAGGATCTGAGATGGGTAGTCCCGCCGGAGCTTCCTGAGAGACGGGGAGGGAAACAGTCTATTCATCCAGGTCATCGTTCTTTTCTGGGCAAATTGAATCGTAGGCAACTGGACTTGTATTTGTCTGGGAAGACGTTTCTCCTCTTGTCCAAGGGGCTTCATCAGTTCGTACGCAACAAGTCTAACTAGTCCAGCTAGCTAGACAAAGACAGTGGAGTGAGACTTCTCAAGTCATTACAGCTGCAGGAACCCATTCTGACTGAAAATCATCAGCATCCTCTGACGTTCCTCTCATCAGCTTCACAGAGACTGTTCATAACCCACTGAGCTCAACACAGAGGTTCATTAACGGTGCAGACTCAGTTTCCATCATCAGGTTCATCATCCTGAGTCACGTACAATAAAACAATAAATATAAAGTATATTTATATATCTATTTGTTTATAACAGTTTGGATTCTTACTCAAACACTGTGTAGGTGAGGACTGTGACTCCTAAGAACAGGGAGGAGACTCCACAGCCCACGTAGGTGATGATGGTCAGAATCTGCTCGTTGGTGGCGTCCACCTGAGTCCTGGAGACGTCCTGCACACACACGGTAACAATAACACACACACGGTAACAATAACACACACACACGTTACAGAAACAATAACACACATCATCAGTATTTATCAGTATTTATATCCAAACATATTTTGACAAAATAATACTAAATATTTACATTGGGAATGAATCTTAAATAAAATTTCCTAATCTTTCCTATTCATTAATTCAGCATCACGTTGTTGGTGAGATGATGTCTCTTATTAAACCAGAGACAGGGATGAAACCTGCTCTGTCCAAACGATATTGTCTGAAACCTCTGGAACATCTGGAGGTCTTTGAAACCTCTGGAGGTCTCTGAAACATGTGGAAGTCTCTGAACATCTGGAGGCCTCTGAAACCTCTGGAGTAGCAGTGATTCTTAGCCTGGAGGAAGTTGATAAATAGATTATATTTGAGACTAAATTCCACTGATTCTCAGCCTTTTAGACTAAAACGTCTTGGAGATGCTTCATGAATACGACTCCAGAGCTTCAGCGAAGCAGAAACAGGTTTTGTACCAGAAGAACTCCGAAGTGTGTGAGATGGTCACACAGACACGTTGTGTAGTCGGAGCTGCTGTTGTGTTTCCTGCAGCCGTGGTCGTCCCAGCCCCCGTGTCCATCTAACACGAGACACACGATCAGAATCACAGGGTTTGTGCAGATGTGTTTGTACAGATGTGAAGATGTGAGCAGCACCTACCGTTCTTATTGAAGTTCCAGTAGACACACTGGACGTCTTTGTTCAGCTGGAACAGAGAGGGAGATGAAAAGGGTTTTGAACTGGTTCATCAAGTCTCGCCAAGGCAAGGCAATTTTATTAGTATAGCCCGTTTTTACCACTAGTTTGTCTCAAAGGGCTTTACATCCCATCATAACAACATCCTCTGTCCTTAGACCCTCACATCCACTGAGGAAAAACTCCATGGAAAACCCTTTTAACAGGGAAACCCAGGAGAAAGCTCAGGGTGAGCAACAGAGGAGGGATCATCACCCAGGACGGACAAATGACAGAGATGTTGTTACACACAAGAAAACAGTTTATAGTTTATGACACAGAATGTGGGAAACAGCTGATCGGAGCTGGTCTCACCGTGTTGGGGATCAGGTGGTGCAGCGTGACCTTGACGTGTTCCTCCAGGTCCGTGATGGGCGCGGTGGCGTTGGTGACGCTGGCCGACACCACGAAGGTGTTGAGGGCGCGGCCCTTCTGGCTGCTCTGAAAGGTTCAGCAGCATCGGGTCAGAACCGGAGCAGAAGCTCAGAGACAGAAACGAGGTACGACGTTCACGCTGAACTCTGGGAGGAATAAATACCTGGAAGAGCAGCGGAATGCCGTAGAACTGGAACTGGACCCGGGGGTTCTGGTCCTGGCTGCCCGGGGGGAAGCTGTGCTGCAGCGCCGAGGGCAGAGAGATGAAGGCCACCGTGCCGTTAAACGGATACTGGTTGATAAAGATCTACAAAGAGAAGAAAACTTTATTAACCCAGACTCAGAGACAACGACAGCTGAAGGACACTTTGACTGACGAGTCCTTTACATCTCAGAGATTCACTCTGATTTTAATGTGGAGCTCAAAGTTTCATCAGATTCTAATTCAGACAGTTTGAAATGTGGGTCAAGATGATCTAACATATTTCTGTTGGATGGATCCGGCCTTGAATAAAAGCTGCTGAAGGAGGAAACTGATTCTGTCTCTGGATGAAGATGAATCTTTCACTTTTTGATTCACAGAGTCATGTAACTGTTGATTACGTCTTTCTTCACCACATCCATTTAAGTTTCTTTCAGAGAATATTAATGTGGCTCCAGATAACAAGGAGCTATAGTCTAACAGCTCATTAACCAGGTAGACTGTCGACTAGAAAATAATCAACAACTATTTAGATTTAATTGTTTTACTAATTTACAATTTAAACGTTTAGGAAGAAAAGACACCTTCCTTCATTACACTATCATTGATAATCAGATACTTGTTGGAGCATCTGATCATAAAGATTAGAGAGTGAGTGTCAATATGATCTGTACATTCGTCATTTATTGACCCAAAAGCAGTCTGGTGTTATAGATATTCTATTATTCATAGATCTGAATAAATATGAGCCTTGTTCCGACCTCTGGCTTGGTGCCAGTCGGGTCCGATGAGACTCCGAACGTCAGACTGTTGAAGTGTCCAGGAGCCACGTCCACCACGGAGATGGCCACGGCCGAAGCCACCAGGCTGGAGGAGCCCTGGTAACCGACCATCCGGTCGCCCACGGCCTCGGTGATGTTCAGAATCCTGTGGAGGAACCACAGGGAGCCGGTCAGTGAACGCATCACGTCTCCAACAGGACGAGCTCAGCTGGTCTGGGGGTCTAGAGGTCTAGAGGTCTGGGGGTCTAGGGGTCTAGAGGTTGGTTGGTTGGTTGGTTGGTTGGTTGGTTGGTTGGTTTACTTTATTTATCCCTGTGAAGGGAAATTGGTCGTCACTCTGTATGTACAAACATCCAACACACAATACTACAACATGACAAGCATTGACAACTCAGGCAGTACAATAAGTGCAATGCAATGCATTACTTAGCATAGCACACAATTTATTTTAGGTCTAGAGATCTAGAGGTCTGGAGGTCTAGAGGTCTTACGTGTTGGTGAAGGGCAGCAAGTCGCTGTCTGACTGCAGGATGTCGGAGAGGATGTTGAGGAGCGCCTGGCCCAGGTCTAGAGGTCTGGTGGTCTAGAGGTCTTACGTGTTGGTGAAGGGCAGCAAGTCTAGAGGTCTAGAGGTCTGGGGGTCTAGAGGTCTAGAGGTCTTACATGTTGGTGAAGGGCAGCAAGTCTAGAGGTCTTACGTGTTGGTGAAGGGCAGAAGATGGCTGTCTGACTGCAGGATGTCAGAGAGGATGTTGAGGAGCGCCTGGCCCAGGTCTAGAGGTCTAGGGGTGTAGAGGTCTTACATGTTGGTGAAGGGCAGCAAGTCTAGAGGTCTTACGTGTTGGTGAAGGGCAGAAGATGGCTGTCTGACTGCAGGATGTCAGAGAGGATGTTGAGGAGCGCCTGGCCCAGGTCTAGAGGTCTGGGGGTCTAGAGGTCTAGGGATCTGGTGGTCTAGGGGTCTAGAGGTCTAGAGGTCTAGAGGTCTAGTGGTCTGGTGGTCTAGAGGTCTAGAGGTCTAGGGATCTGGTGGTCTAGAGGTCTAGGGGTCTAGGGATCTGGTGGTCTAGAGGTCTTACGTGTTGGTGAAGGGCAGCAGATCGCTGTCTGACTGCAGGATGTCGGAGAGGATGCTGATGAGAGCCTGGCCCAGGTCTAGAGGTGTAGAGGTCTAGAGGTCTAGGGGTCTAGAGGTCTAGGGGTCTAGGGGTCTGGTGGTCTAGAGGTCTAGGGGTCTAGGGGTCTGGTGGTCTAGAGGTCTAGAGGTCTAGAGGTCTAGGGATCTGGTGGTCTAGAGGTCTAGAGGTCTTACGTGTTGGTGAAGGGCAGCAGATCGCTGTCTGACTGCAGGATGTCAGACAGGATGTTGATGAGGGCCTGGCCCAGGGCCGGCGTGACCGGACTGCGGTCCACCAGGTCCTGCAGCTTGGTGAGGATGGTGAGCAGCTCCTGGTGGCTCAGCCGGGACCGGTTCCTCAGCAAGTCCTCCATCATCTGCACCACGTCCAGAGCGTTGTCTGGAGACAGACCAATATGATCTAGGATCAGCTCCATCTTCTCACTGAAGCTCAGCGCCACTGTCAAGGGTTAAAATACTGATATTCTTACAACTAGTGAAACAGCTCAGTTCCTGTTGCAGTGGTGAGACAAGTACTGCAGTATTTACAGTAGAGTGTGTTACAGCAAGGAAGTTTACGTCGCCGGGGGTCGGGGCTCGCAGGCCAGCGCCTGGTGGCCGGGTCCAGCCTGAAGGAGCGACGTGGGCCCGCCTTTCAGTCGGCCCACCACCCGCAGGAAGGACCATGATCGACCCAATCCCCGGACAACGACTCTGGCTTTAGGGACATGGAATGTCACCTTGCTGGGGGGGAAAGAGCCTGAGCTCGTGCGGGAGGCTGAGAGGTAGCGGCTAGAGATAGTCGGGCTCACCTCCACGCACAGTCTGGGCTCTGGAACCCAACTCCTTGAGAGAGGCTGGGGGACAGGTCTCTCACTGTTGTCTCGGCCTACGGGCCGAACAGCAGTGCAGAGTACCCGGCCTTCCTGGAGGCCCTGGGAGGGGTGCTGGAAAGTGCCCCAACTGGGGACTCCATCGTTCTGCTGGGGGACTTCAACGCTCACTAGGCAGCGACAGTGTTACCTGGAGAGGTGTGATTGGGAGGAACGGCCTCCCCGATCTGAACCCGAGTGGTGTTTTGTTATTGGACTTCTGTGCTAGCCACAGTTTGTCCATAACGAACACCATGTTCAGGCATAAGGGTGTCCATCAGTGCACGTAGCACCAGGACACCCTAGGCCGGAGGTCAATGATCGACTAGTCGTGTCATCTGACCTCCGGCCGTATGTCTTGGACACTCGGGTGAAGAGAGGGGCTGAGCTGTCAACTGATCACCACCTGGTGGTGAGTTGATCCGCTGGCAGGGGAGGAATCTGGTCAGACCTGGAAGACCCAAGCGTATCGTGACGGTCTGCTGGGAACATCTGGCAGAATCCCCTGTCAGGGAAGTCTTCAACTCTCATTTTTGCTCATATAACATTGATTATGCATGCACTTTATCTCTTTTTTTAATGTTTATGTATTACCTATGTACAAGCCAACCGGCTTCGTTCCCTCCTTGCACCATTGAAATTTATGTGCTAAATAAATAAACTCTAAACTCTAAACCTCCAGATCCCGAGGGAGGCTGGAGACATTGAGTCCGAATGGACCATGTTCTCCACTTCCATTGTTGACGCGGCCGTCTGGAGCTGTGGCCGTAAGCTCTCCGGCGCCTGTCGCGGTGGCAATCCCCGAACCCGGTGGTGGACACCAGAAGTAAGGGATGCCGTCAAGCTGAAGAAGGAGTCCTACCGAGCCTGGCTAGCTCGGAGGACTCCTGAGGCAGCCGACTACCGGCAGGCCAAGCGGACAGCAGCTCGGGCGGTCACGGAAGCAAAAACTCGGGTCTGGGAGAAGTGGACTGGCAGACCGGGGTGGTGGTCCCTCTCTTCAAAAAGGGGGACCGGAGGGTGTGTTCCAACTATCGGGGATCACACTCCTCAGCCTCCCGGGGAACACTGGACCAGCTCTATACCCTCCCTTTCCCTAGTCACAGGCTACGTGCCACAGGCCTTTAAGGTGGCTGTCATTAACCCTTTTCTTTACACATCGGGAGGAGCTCGGAGTAGAGCCGCGGCTCCCTGCGACCCGGACCCGGATGAAGCGGTAGACAATGGATGGATGGATGGATTTAATGTTGGTAAAACTGTCTTCAACTGACTTCCTGCATATTTAGATACTTTAGGTTTGATCAGTATTAATGTCACCATGAGACACCGACCGGCTGAGACCTGGACGTGGTCCAGATCCGGGATCGTCTCCACCACCAGGGGGCAGTCGTCCAGCTCCGGGGCCATCCAGTGTGTCCTGAGGCACAGCTTACTGACACACACACACACACACACACACACACATGAATGTTTCTGGTTGGATGTTATACGTACAATACATGTTCAGGTTTGTACAGTCGACCAGATAAATAAAGACTAGACCACAGACAGGTCTACGACAGGAATCTTTCAGCTTGAATCTTTCAGGGTGAATGTTTCTGCTTAAATCATTCTAACTGAATCTTTCTGCTTGAATCTTTCTGGTTATATTTTTTTCGCTTGAGTCTTTCTGGTTGAGTTTTTCCGTTTAAATTTTTCTGGTTGAATCATCAGTAAGTAGCTAATTTGAACAAACACGTGTCTCTCACCAGAGTCTGGTGGCGGAGCGGCGTGGGTTGAGGGGACACGGCTGCGTGGCCAGTTTCCCTCCGGCGGTGGCGGGCCACAGGAACAGGCCTCGTCTGGTCTGGTGGGACTCAGGGTCACACTGCAGGATCACTACACACACACACACACACACACACACACACACACACCACACAAACACACACACACGCACACACACACACACACACCACGCACACACACACACACACACCACACACACACACACACTCAGCCCGCTGTGGTTAAAGGTCGTTGGGGTTAGGGTTAGGTCGACGTGTGAACGAGGATCACTCACAGATACGACTGATCTCTATGTCCTCGGTTGCTATGGTGACGGAGCCGTCGTCGTAGGGCGACAGCAGAAGAGCTCGTATCTGCTCCTCCGTCTGCTGAGAGTCTGACTGAGACATCAAGACCTGGACCTGGAACACACAGCTCACTCTGCACACACACACACACGACACACACGCTGGTTAAAAACCTACAGCTGGGTGGACACTGCAAAAACTCAACATCTTTCCAAGAACATTTGTCGTATTTCTGGTCAAAATGTCTCATTTCTAGTCAAAACTAATCTCTTTCCACTTAAAGTAAGACTCATCACCTAAAAATGAACTTGTTTTTAGATCATTTTCACTTGTTTCAAACTAATTTTCACTTGAAATAAGTAGAAAAATCAAGTTTGTTGTGCTTGTAATAAGAAAGAAAAACTTGATCCACTATCAGATTTTTCTACTTATTTCAAGTGAAAATCTGTTTGAAAGAAGTAAAAAGTGTCTAAAAACAAGCTGCTTTTTATGTGATGAGTCTTATTCTAAGTAGAATGAGATTTGTTTTGACTAGAAATAAGACAAATATTCTTGGTAAGATGTTGAGTTTTTGCAGTGCATGTAAAGAATCAGAATCAGAATTTATTTGTCATTGCACAACAGCACAACGAGATTAAAAGTTAAACCTTAAAGTGCAACCACACATAGACACAAGACAGACAATAATAGTAACACAATCAGTGCCAACATTCAGTTATTCATTCAGCATATGGATAAAGTGATACGTGCATTGATGACTTGCAGGTGAGAATAGTAGACATGGTGCATGTGTGTGTGTGTGTGTGTGTGTTTATTCTCCCTCAGTGTGTGAGCTCCTCTTCACATTCAGGAGCCGAGCTGTGATCCGTACCTGGAGATGTTCAATATGAACATCTGGAGAAAAAAAAGGTGTTTTCAGCTTCAGGTTAAAGATACAAGGAGTTAATTAACCACATTATGTTTTTTGTTCATGTCATTTACCAGTGTAATACTTAAAGGGACAACCAGGAGTTTCAGAAAGTGAAGTGTTTTTACTACATTTCCCATGAGCCTCAGCACGCACTGTGAAATTCTTGGACCGGTGCAAGACGGACGAAAGAGAAAACATTTACCAAGAATGTTTTCATTCATCAAGAATGAAAGTCGGAGGTTGAAGACGATCAGATACCGTCGTAGTTCCCACCATAAACGATGCCAACTAGTGATCAGCGGCAGCGTCCGGGAAACCGAAAGTAGGAAATGCTGGACGAGTCGACCACTAATAATAATAACACAATAACTATAAAGACAAAACGATATTATGTAAAATGGGACCATTAACAAGTGGTAACGTAGATTCATCCACATGAATATGAGACTCTTTTAGAACCAAATACAAACTCCTCGTTGTCCCTTTAACTATTATTACTGTGCCCGACTGCCCGGTCATTCTAGGTTTTTTCTCTGTAAAACTGTAAAACTCTGCAGCTAAATTCACAACATGAACATGTGAATATCTGGTAAATAAACTCAGAGTTCTGGACTTACTCCGTGGAGGCTGCTGAGGTTGGTCTGCAGCCGAGGATGATGAAACCTGAGAGCAGATCAACGTTCAGACTCGTTTCCATGCGTCAGACTCAGGGACTCGTGTGAACAGACGTTTACCTGTGTGTCTTAGGAAGCAGCTGGAAGTCCAGCACCACCATCATGTCGTCAGGCAGAGACGAGTTGAGCTGAGAGACGGTTAAAGACAAGAGATCTGAGACCAGGCAAATCTCAAATCTCTCACTAAAGACACATGTTTAAGGTTAACTTTAGTTTTTATTACTTCTCTATCCTATAAATCTCTCTGCCCCCTAGCAGCAGCAGATCTCTTTGCTCCGTAGGTGGGTCTAGAAACGAGCCATAGGAACTTTTTGAGTCTGGAACACCGTTTGTGATGACCAATCACAGCGCTCTATCTGTTTAGAGAGTCGTTGGGCGGCTTAACGCCATGACGACAGACTTGCGACAGGGAAAAACATGACGAGAAGATAGATGGCTTTGGCAAACTTTGAAAGAATTCAACTTGTCATTTTCTTTAAAAGTTGAGCCAGAAACTGACCTGAAGTCGTTCATTTAGAAGAAGGATGTATTTGGTGTTTTGCCGACGGGATATGGGAAAAGTTTAATCTACGTCGTCATCCTGCTCTTTGCTCTGATTGGTCGTAGCGCTACCCTATTGGTGCAGAGGCAGTTTGAAAGGATTGAGCCGAGGTCTACCGCTCGTTGACACACTAGACATGTTCATGATGTAGTCTGGATGGGCAGGCTAGTACTTCTCATCATTGCTGTAACTATTTTGAATATTGATGTCACTCAATCAATGATCAGTTTCATAATTCTTCTTTATGCTTTAATAAACTCTGATACTTTATGAGTTATATAGACTCCTGAGTCCTGGTCAGTATGGATCTGGGTTAATCCTATTATATTATATATTATTATATATTCTATGTTCTGTATATAAAGAGGAAGGAGGCTGTGGTGTGTGTCTGTTACCCAGGTGGAGAGGATCTGCTCCGGATCACAGTCCCCGGTCATGGACACGTTCACCTTCACCTCGAAGTACAACTCTGCACACAACACACTCTGTTTGTATGTATGTATAATTAGTGTGTATAAGTAAATTATATTCATGATTTCGTAACATAAGACATGTTTAGACGAGGATCTTAGTCAGTCATATACAAGGAGAGGGGGTGGGAGTTCGTAAGTTTTACTTCTTCTCACTCCTTTTCGAATATGTATTCTATACCTCATGTTTAAATGTTTTGTCTTATTCTCTTTTTTATTATTTTATGTTCATATTCAAAATAAACACTTCAATCAATCAATCAATCAATCAATCAATCAATCAATCAATCAATCAATCAATCAATCAATCAATCAAGATCCACACACAAGCAACGTTTCCTCTCTCTGAAGACACCAGAGCTGTGATTGGCTGGAAGACAGACACTGACCTGAGATGTTTGAGCTGCTGCTGCTGGTTGTGTAGCTGGTTGTGCTGCTGGTTGTGTTGTTGCTGGTTGTGGCTGCAGCAGTGGAGATGGGTGTGTTGTTGGTTGTGTTGTTGCTGGTTGTGTAGCTGGTTGTGTAGCTGCTGGTTGTGCTGCTGGTTGTGTTGTTGCTGGTTGCAGCTGCAGCAGTGGAGGTGGGTGTGTTGTTGGTTGTGTAGCTGGTTGTGTAGCTGGTTGCAGCTGCAGCAGTGGAGGTGGGTGTGTTGTTGGTTGTGTAGCTGGTTGTGTAGCTGGTTGTGGCTGCAGCAGTGGAGGTGGGTGTGTTGTTGGTTGTGTAGCTGGTTGTGTAGCTGGTTGTGGCTGCAGCAGTGGAGGTGGGTGTGTTGTTGGTTGTGTAGCTGGTTGTGTAGCTGGTTGTGGCTGCAGCAGTGGAGGTGGGTGTGTTGCTGCTGGTTGTGTAGCTGGTTGCAGCTGCAGCAGTGGAGGTGGGTGTGTTGCTGCTGGTTGTGTAGCTGGTTGTGTAGCTGGTTGCAGCTGCAGCAGTGGAGATGGGTGGGGAGGAGGTGGAAGGAGGAGTTGGTGCTGGAGGAGGAGCAGGAGATGGAGGACTGGTGGTGGCAGTAGAGAAGTTCTCTGCAGAGACACAACATCATTGTCAAGTGTAGAAGAAAAAAACACATTGTCACATTTGGGCCTTTAAACTTTTCTTCTTCATTAAAGTAAAATAAACTCAAAAACTCAAAACACGACGCTAGAAAAGATGGATCTCAAGTAGAGTTGTCTTTATTTCACTTAAGAACAAAGCAAAAGAAAAACAACCCGAGTTGCATACATAGGCACAAAGATAAGAGAAATAAAGTTCAGAACTTCGTGCACAGAGGTGCACTGCAAAGAGAGCGACTGACTCATATCATCAATGTGGCTTATTTACTGTTGGACATGTAATCTGGTCTCAGTACTTTTCCATCTCTCCTGTTGAGGCCTTATCTCTGCTGACTGTGCACCTTATTCTGTGGCATTCATCTTCTCTGAATGCATGCCATTCACCTATTCTCATTCTGAGATGTTGCCATAGACTTCTGTGCATTGGAGTGCAGCTCCTTCGGTCCTCGCCTGGTGGCCATTCTATGTAACTGCACTGCACCCAAACTCCTAGCTCAGCAGAAAGTGTCATAAGGGTCATGTATAGTTCACTTCCCATCTCCAGTTTCACCACTCACACCTTGCACTCCTTCAGAACCTGTTGCAGTGCACACTCTCATCCATTAAGTGGTGCTAAAGAGCATGCTGTAATGTTTGGAGGCCAATGATGGCAGTCGGCAGAGGTGATGCAGTGTTGAAATGTAACAACATAAGGACACAAAATAACTGTTCTTTAACTATTCAAACCAACACAAAACAACATAAAAATGTAGTATGGTTATTGTTGACTTGATCTTTAAAGGTGGCATACGTTTCTTTTCATTGGTCTTGTTGTTTTCAAGCTTTTATGTCATTTTTCATTAAAAAAATACTACAACACAAGTAGAGTGAGTTTAAACACACACACAGACACACAGAGATCCATGTCCTACCTATCGGCGTGGTGTGTATGCTGCCTTCGTCAGCCAGCAGCTGCAGCAGCGGCTCCGTCTGGAGGAACGGCTTCTTCAGCTTCATGTAGATCTGGTTCTGCACCGCCGACACGTCCAGACTGGGAATCACACTGACATGGACCAGACAGCGAAACCTGCACAGGACACACAGGAGATACAGGATACACAGGACACACAGGAGACCAGGTCATGTAACATCGTGTCACTGTGAAGAGATGATTCTGTAAAACATGGAGATGTATGAACCAATGTTCCCTCTAATTTTCAAAACTCCTGAGCAGAAATTCAACTCCCCTGATGAGCTGCTGGAGCGACTGTGAGCAACAGCTTAAGGATACACAGTACGTCCACATGCTGGTGCTATGGCCTCACCTCTCCAACTCCAAATATCAATACAACTGGCTATTACTATAATGATTAATAACAGATTATTTTGACAACATTACCTAGGCTGCTCCATATCTAGGTCAGTAACAAAATACAATATTGTTTTGGCAAAATAGAGTTTGCATTTATTGCCATATGAACAATTATGTCAAAAAACATCAAGTTGGTGTCATCAACTCTTGGCACAGAAGCATTCTTGATATGAACAGTAATAATAATTCTCAAGCAAAAACTTAAATCCTAGTTGCGCTACAGAGTGTGCAACTTTTTTGTCTTCTGGGCAAAGAGGTGGAGCAGTAAAACACCTGAGAGGGAACAGTGGTATGAACATAAAGTGAGTTCATGTTACCTGTTGATGTTGGGCGTCACCCAGCGCTCCTGAGGGGGGGAGGGGACACGTTACATTTAACACAATAATAATGTCCTTAAAGGTGCATTGTGTAGGAATTCCTCCATCTAGCGTTGCGGTTGTATATTTTTCATGCTGCATTCACCTAAAATCTGGCAGACGGCAGACGGACGACAGCCGCTGCACGTAACGACATAAACAAGCCTCTATGTAAACAAGTGGTCCGTCAGCACGAGGCAAAACAACACACACACGTGACAATATGTTGTCATGGCGATGTGGTATTGTTTTTACCATCTTTCTCTGGACTTCTGTGACTAAAATGACATCTGGTTTGTTAGCGACGGCCGTCTGCCCGACTGCAGGTGAATGCAGCATCAGTGTAACGCTCCATTCCTCCTCACTGCGTTACCGCGGTGACTGTTCACAGACGCCACCTCCACCTGAGCCGTTACTAACAGTTATAACGTATTATAATACCTGAGCTTATAAGTCATGATAAAATGCTTTATAGTGTGTTATGATTATTGTTATAAAGTCTTATGATCATTTATGAGTGTTTATCACTATAGTTATACAGTGTTATAACTGCATTATAACTCATTATAAGTCTAGTTATAATGTTTTACAGAGATACGTGTCTAATAAAGTGTTACCAACATGATAAATATACAAATGTTCATCTGATCTCAACAATGAACTAATAGATGCTGAGGGTCAGAGGTGGCGTCTGCTCTCTGTCGTATAACCACATCAATAAGTCTGTTTAATTTGCATTAATAGTAAAGAATCCCTTTAATATGACTGGTATAGAAACATGACCAACTACATCTAATAACATTAGTCGTTGCTTTACATCATAGATAATAATCTCTGTGTCAACCTTCTTCATTTATCAGTCGTGTCTTTTCTTACCAGTTTGTCTTCATGTGATGGCTCCACAGCGTTTTCTTCTTCTGGTTTGGACCTGAGGAAAACATGAGGAACTGTGTGAGTTCTGGCCCGTCGGCTCCCTCTGCTGGTTATTTAATGTAATTAAAACATGAGGAACTGTGTTGGTTATTTAATGTAATTAAAACATGAGGAACTGTCGGTTATTTAATGTAATAAAAACATGAGTTCTGGCCCATCGGCTCCCTCTGGTGGTCATTTAATGTAATTAACTGTTGAACTGATGAACACAGTGTTTTATAACTGAATATATGACGGTCAGTGTTGTAAACGTCTTCTACCTTTTCACTCCAAACACCGACACTCTGTTCAGATACATGCTGGTCGGCAGCACCGCTCGGATCTGCACCAACAACAACAACAAACAACAATAACAACAAATAATAAATAACAATAACAACAAACAGCAGTGGTTCAACCTTTAACCTTTATATTTATGACATGATCCAGTTATTTCATGGTCTCCTGCACCAGAAGAGTTGATATTCAGAGAGCGACACATGAAACCTGTTCAGGTCTTTATGGTTTCATCTGATCATATGTCTGTGTGTAGTTGTGTTACTGTGTGTGTGTGTGTGTGTGTGTGTGTGTGTGTGTGTGTGTGTGTGTGTAGTTGTGTTACTGTGTGTGTGTGTGTGTGTGTGTTACCCAGTGATGAGCCATCTCTCTGGCCGTGTACGACTCTGTGTTGTTCCCGTCGTAACAAATGATGGCGAACATCATCCTGACTTCGTAAAAGGACCATTCTGACAAAAAGAGACGACAGAGATGTGAAGCCGTCCATGGTTCATTAATGTGTTAATGTGTTAATATCAACACAAAGAACTTTGGAAGAAATTTTTGCTGTTTACAGATTATATATTTAGATATTTTCTTAACATAATTAAAACTGTTTTTCTGAAAATATAAACTCTTGAAACCAACCCGGACAAACAGATGAATGAATAAGGTTAAAATTGTAAAACAATTAGCCTATCTCTAAATGTTTTAATAGTTTGACCTGAGCAGACAGAAGTGATGAATGTGTTTTATTGTTATTGATCTTCTATATTTATCATCCGATGGTCAATGTTTGCTGTGAAGCAGAGAGACGCTGTGTCTGCAGGACGCGGCTGTAAAACACCGGCTGCACCTCCACACTCACTTCCTCTGGTAAATGTTGGTGTTTGGTTTCCATGTGCCCGTGTTTGTTTGTGTGTGTGTGTGTGTGTGTGTGTGTGTGTGTGTGTGTGTAAGTGCGTGTGTGTGCGCCAGCGTGCGAGAGAGAGTCGTTTATTAATAGGAAACGTTGGATGCGCTGGTTGATTTTGAGTTTTGTTTTCACTACGGCCAACCAAACTAGACCGGATTAGAGACTGGACATTATGAGCTACGTAGGCAGAGTCCAGTTTGAAATCTGAGGTCAACTGATACAGAGACGGGTCGATAGCAGCACTGGAGCTAGATCATGATCAAACCCCGGCTCAGTGATGATCATGATCCCCATGGGTCCTCAATTCGAAAAAAGTCTCCATGCGAATGAACGGGACTCCAAGTTTCATTTCGTGATCCGTTTGAATTGTGCCATGAGAATAAACTCTGTCCTCTACCTGTTTAAAACATCACGTTTCATGAAGAGAAATCAGCCGTTTGTTGTCACGGCAACAGAAGAATGTATTTAGTGTGAAGACAGATCTGTGTCCCACAGAAAAAACGTCACCAACTGACACGGGAAAGGGCGCCATGTGGTCGCCATGGTGACGTCACCTATGCGACTTGTAGTCTTTCTGGTTACGGACTCTTCTGAGTTTTATTTTACAATAGTTTTACAACAAACTGCTGATTTCTCTTCATGAAACGTGATGTTTTAAACAGGTAGAGGACAGAGTTTTTTCTCATGGCACAATTCAAATGGATCACAAAATAAAACTTGGACTCCCGTTCATTCATATGGAGACTTTTTTCGAGTTGAGGACCCATGGGGCCGTTACTTCCTGCTTCCGCTTAGGCTCTCTATACCTACGTAGCTCATACTGTCCAGAATCCGGTCTAGTTTGGTTGGCTGAGATTATGTTTGGCTATGTTGGTGTTTGTTGTGTTTAATCAGAGTCTCACCACACTGCAGACTGGGGTCTGGGACCAGAGGACAGGTCTCCGTGTCCCAGCTGTCCCTCTCCCAGTTCACCACGTCGCCCTCCGAGCAGCACAGCGACGTCACTTCCTGCTCGCTGCGCTCTCGTCCCCACAGCCGGAACAGAGACACCCAGGACAGAGACACGGGATGAACAGAGCGACGAACTCCCAGAACCAGAGTCCCGTTGGCGGCCAGGGCCGGACACGAGGAGGGAGGAGGGTCAGAGGACGGATCTAGGAGAGAGGAGAGAGGAACCATCCTCTGGTCAAACACACATAGACCTAGGTCTGTGAATATTCTCATTTGTCCAGGTCATCGTTATCCCCAAAGACATTTAAATCAAAAGCAACTGGACTTGGTTATTTGTCTAGGAAGACGTTCCACCTTCATCCAAGAGCACTGTTCCCTCTAAGGTGTTTTACTGCTCCACCTCTTTGCCCAGAAGACAAAAAAGTTGCACACTCTGTAGTGCAACTACGATTTAAGTTTTTGCTTGAGAATTATTATTACTGTTCATATCAAGAATACTTCAGTGCCAAGAGTTGATGACACCAACTTGATGTTAGTTATTTTTTGACACAATTGTTCATATGGCAATAAATGCAAACTCTATTTTGCCAAAACAATATAGTATTTTGTTATCATTAACTATAACTCACCTAGATATGGAGCAGCCTAGGTAATGTTGTCAAAATAATCTGTTATTAATCATTATAGTAAAAGCCAATAGTATTGATATTTGGAGTTGGAGAGGTGAGGCCAGAGCACCAGCATGTGGACGTTCTGTCTCACAGTCGCTCCAGCAGCTCATCAGGGGAGTTGAATTTCTGCTCAGGAGTTTTGAAAATTAGAGGGAACATTGTCCAAGAGGCTTCATCAGTTCATGTTCATCTGACCAGGCTGGGACTGGTCCGACATAGAGACACACCACATTACATTTCTGTATTTCTGGTCATTGGATTTCTTTTCATGATCATGATGAATGGGAACTAAACAAAAAAAGATTGGTTCATTTGGTTTTCATTTTGAAGTACCAAAAATAATTGAAACACAAAGTAAGAGAAGGGAAAAGGAAAGAATGGGAGACACAACAGGTTGATATGATACCTCGGTTTTGTCTAACTCCAGATGGAGGCTGAGGACTCACATCAAGCTTCAAGCTTTCACCATTTTCAGCTCAAAACTCCTCAAACTGGTTTCAGACAGAGACGTGTGTGTGTCCTCTTCCGGACGATTTTCGATTCACTACTAGACAAATTATATATCAAAACATGCGTCTTGATCGGGATCGGTATGCTATTACTTTTCTCAACAGTTTACTGCGCAAAATTTTGCATGTAAGTAAATGGGACGGGCTGAAAAAAAAGAGCGAAAAAGACCAATCATTGGAGTTTAACAAACGTCTACTGCTCAGGCATACTTTCACCTAGAGACTTCATTTAAACTTTAAACAGTAGACACAAGTCTTGTGTATTGTCGTATTACTCCACGTTTTGATAGGTCATATAGTTTTTGATCAATCCCTGATCAATGACCATGATCATTTTTGGAGAAATTATGAGTTTATAATGGGTGTGTATTGCACGGAATGTTCGTGTCAGAGTGGGTGACATCATCGGTTAGAGTGGGAGAGAGCCCAGAAAAACTCCAGATTTTTTCTCTTTCCAAACTCCAAACGGCCACAATTTACACTCTACACACATAATTTTTTCAGAATTTGTAAGACAAACTTGTTCTGTCTCTCCCCATGTGCTCAAAATATCAGAGAGACTTACAGAATTGACAGAATCAGCCTCTGAGTGCGGCCACGTCTGTCCCTGCTCCTCATTGAGTCCAATACAAATATTTTCTGAGAGGAGCAGAACGGACCGATGTTTTAAAACTGCCAGCGTCTCCAAAATATTTACTGTAGAAACACCAAATCGTACCAACATTTTTCAGTAAGTCCTTAGAGCAGGGGTCTCAAACTCCCGGCCCGGGGGCCACATCCGGCCCGCGGCCCCCCTACATCCGGCCCGCGTCTTGACGTAAAAAATAAGGCTGTCAAAGTTAGCGCAAAATGCTTTTAATGGCACTATTTTTTTTTACGCGCGATTAATGCGCTAACCTCGGGTCGCTCCGTAGTTTTGGGAAACAGAGAAGCTGCTTCTCTCCAGACGTGGCCACACAGGTCGGCAGCAGGGGCTGTCTCTCCAGGTCGGTGTACGTGTCTGTGTCTGAGTGCGTGTGAGTTACTACGGTTACCGCGGCGCTCCCGTCCCCCGGATATTTCTGCAGCTGGATTCACATGATCCGGTCTGAGACATGAAACTCATGGACTGAGGAGTCGTCCCACTGCGTCTGCACGTCACACCGACCACCGTGCATTTGTACTGTGAGGAGTCGCTCTCTCTGCCCCGTGGTCAAACGGTGATAATCCACTGCAACATGTTGCTGTTGCTGTTGTTGACGTTAATGTGGTTGTGCGCGACGTAGAGCTGCCGCTTCGACAAGCGAGTTTTTTTCCCCCCTCAATTGCCCGTTCATTCAGCCTGGTGAGGGAGGGAGGGGGGTGGTGTGTGTGTGTGTGTGTGTGTGTGTGTGTGTGCGCGTGTGTGCGTGTGTGTGTGTGTGTGTGTGCGTGCGTGCGCGTGTGTAAGGGGGTGGGGGGCGCCGTTTTATAATGTTACAGAAAACCTGCATGTTTTTTCTCCTCATGTTCCTACACTAGAGAACTTGTTCTTGTCACCAAACGAGGCTGCTCTCTCTCTCTCTGACAGATGATTTTTAAATACCATGAAAATGGTATTTGGAAAGCATGGAAAGCATAAGAAACGTCCAGATCTGGATGTTTCTTATGCTTTCCATTCATATTGCTGGTATTTCAAGCAAAAATGAAAAAGATGCGATCAGGAAATTTTGAGATTAATAGCGATTAAAAATTTGAATCGTTTGACAGCCCTAATTATCATACAATATTTGAAAATAAACCCCGTTTTCAGAATTTTTTTTTTTTATATACTTGTCTCGAACACTGAAGTGGCCCCCCACTGAGATGACAGTGCCAGCAGTGGCCCCCAGCTCATTTGAGTTTGAGACCCCTGCCTTAGAGCAATGTGATCTGTGTTTTGTTCTGATAGGAGTTACCGTTTTGTCATGCTAAGCCTAAATGTGAGACCGGTGCAGAGGCAGAAAATGGCTCTTTTTCTCCACGTTTCTGTCTGTCTCAGCCTGGGGGGGCCCTATCATCATTGGCAACCACCTCAAGTTGCCGTGGTAACGTCAGAGTGTTGTTGACAGAGATGGCAAAACCGGCCGTAACTCCCGTGGCCCATTCAAAATTTCCCAGAGGAAATTTTCTAGTATAATTATACTATATATATTTGACCCTGAACCCTGAGTTGGACTTTTCACTGTGTCGACTCCGGTGGTTTGAGACTCAGTTCTAACTGAGACAAACGTCCGTCCCTCACGTCACTGGACATTAAACTATGAAACACTAACTGTGAGAAATAAAGAGTAAATAACGAGAAGAGGCTGAAAGACGTTTAAACGGTAAAATAAATAAACGCTACCTGTCGTCAGGGCAACCGGGACGCCCCCGATGTACAGGGCCGGTCTGTCTCGGCCGTGGGACCAGGTGAGACACACCGGGAACCACCGGGACACGCTGAGGCGGACCCGGTCGGTCGTCCACTCGGTCCCAAACAGCCAGACCAGGACTCGGCCCCGCTGGCCCCCCAGGCCCAGATCCACCCGCTGGCCCCCCAGGCCCAGCTCCACCCGCTGGACGTCTGGATGGAGGTAGCTGAAGGCCGTCCAGGGGGAGGACGGCTGCAGCTGCACGGGACAGACCAGGTGTTAGAGAAAATATATTATTATTATATAAGCTTTATTTCAGACACAGGTCCATATCACAAGACAAACATTATAAATAGTACAAAAATAAAAAGAAAGTACAAAAATACAAGAGGAGTGTGCATTTCATAAAATATACAGACTATTTTTTAAAGACTTTTTTAAAGACTCACCTCTTTTCTCTGGCCTTCAACTCACCCTGACACCCTGACACCCTGACTTTTTATGTTTATCTTTTAGTATAGCTTTTTTTTGTATTTTTATCTTATCTTAGTAACTGTTTTTACGGCCCTATTTTACTGTTAATCTATGTTTGATGATTTATGTTGTTTTATTTATATTGCTAGCACCTGTATGTTGTGCAGCACTTTGGGCAACTAAGGTTGTTTTTAAATGTGCTATAGAAATAAACTTTGAGTTGAGTTGAGTTGAGTTGAGTTGAGGCTATTGCACCAATGCCACCTTATATTAGCCTAGAAGTGAATTGGTAGCAGCTTTTCAATGGGCTGACTAGAGCCTCAATTATGTGATTCTCTGATTTGTCGAGGCGACACATAAAACTAAACATCAACTGTCTTAAGAGCCTCACAGGTTGGCACAACTCTATTAGACACAAACTAATGACTGGCACTACGCCACCGAGGGACACAGAGCAGTAACCTCATTGCATCGTTGTCTGCTACCTTGAGCCTCTGCAGCTCTTCTGCTTATAGTCGGACCACAGTTGGGAGGTGTATAGAGGTGTTATGTAAGTTCTGAACAAAGAACACTTAACAGAGTCAGAACACATAGAAAACTTCCTACTAAGCATGTTAGCTTGAGAGTAGATTTTACATCGCTGTCGATAAAGGTCTTTGTCATCCGACCAGTCATTAGATATGACGTGACCTAAATATTTTATTTCCTCACACACAGCAAATATGTGAACTGTCCCTTTAAAGCTGGAGCAAACTGGAGTCAAACTTCCCAACCTCAAACTTGAGATGGAGACAGACGGTGAACTCCTGCAGAGCCGGGACGGACACGGCAGCTTTCAGTCCCACGTGGCTGCAGCCGGAGCTCCAGTCCAACACCTTCCCCCAGAGGCTGAACGGAGCGGCTGACCACAGGAATATACAGTAAATATAGAGTAAATATAGTGTAAATATACAGAAATATAGAGTAAATATACAGAAATATATATAAATATACAGAAACATACAGTAAATATACAGTAAATATATAGTAAATACACAGTGTACAGTAGACAACATGCAGTAGATCACCAACATATAGAGACAGAGCAGGAGAACAGATGTTTCCATCATCATCATCACCAGACTGAACATCTGACATCAACAATGAACTAAACTCTGCAGTAGAGGTGTTGAGCTCTAAGTAGAGGTTTGATACAGTATTGAAACACAGTTTTGGTCTTTCAAAGCCGCTGTGACTCAACAAATGAAGCTTCGTTACGTCACACGTATCGATGGCGTGAAGTCGCAGCAGATCTGGATTCAGGGCAGAGTTTACAAATTTCCTCTAAATGTGGGTTTGGCCGGTCTGGAGATGAAAGAGGGTTTTGTGTCCATTGTTGTGATAGTTTCGTTGATTGGAAACCAGGGAGAGGGAGTTAAGATTATCAGACATCCTCGCAGTTAGACACAAAGAGAAACAGACTGAAGCCAAACTCAACTCAAATTATCTTGTTACTTAATACAAATCTAAACCTCTTCCCACTCTCACCAGCTTTTTCTAACAGTCCCTAGTTGCACATGCATTTCCCAATTTTCTTCCACATTTTTGTATTTTGTAAATATCATTTTTGTAAGTCTATCAATGCTGCAAAGCATCTTTATTACATAGGCTACAGTATGTTATGATGACACAATTAAAATAGCATTATACCCCAAAATATAACAGAAAAAACAGTCAAAAACCTCCAGATGCATCTTTTCATGACACCTTGCTCTTTACTGTAGAAGGTTGACCAGCAGATGGCGCCATTAAAGTTTAAAGTATCAAACGCTTTGAAACACTGAACCATTTCAACAACAACTGCTTCATATTGATTCAGTGGTTTCTCCACCACTACTCTGCAGTTGTGAGGAAAACTTCAACTTAAAGTACAGAAACAGGTCCGGTGAAAGGAAACTATTTACTTTTAAAGGGACACCGAGGAGTTTCTATTTGGTTATTTAAAAGTCTGATATTAATGTGGATGAATCTCCGTTACCACTTGTTAATGGTCCATTTTAGATAAATCTATGGTTTTGTCTCTATGGTTATTTTGTTATTATTAGTGGTGGTGGAAATGCTGGGCGAGCCGACCAGCGTTTCTTTACTTTCGGTTTCGTGGCGAGTCATGAGAATAACGCCGCCGTATGAATCTCCGTTTATGGTGGGAACTACGACGGTATGTGATCGTCTTCCAACCTCTGACTTTAATTCTTGATGAATGAAAACATGAGTCTGTCTTGCACCGGTCAAAGAATTTCACGGTGCGGAGGCTCATAAATGTAGTGTGGAAACACTTCACTTTAACAAAACTCCTGGTTGTCCCTTTAAACTCAGAAAACAGAAGGAACTCTGGCAAGAAGGCAGAGTAGAGACACAACGAGACAAAGAACACACTGAGTTCAGTAGATGAGGAGAAACCAGGCCCATCAGGTCATCACAGCAGGAAGCAAACAGGAAGACAGAGGACTGACTTCAAAATAAAACAGGAAATGAGACAAACCATTGAACACATGATACAACTTGTGTTGTGTTTTTCTTTTGCAGCCGTTGTGATAATAAGAGGATTCTCCCTGATTGAAGCTGCAGCCAGTGAGACGTTGATTTGATTTGATTTATTTATTTAGCACAATTTTAAAACAGTGCAAGGAGGGAACGAAGCCTAGGAGGCTTCTACAAAGTTCCACTCCCGTCATCAAAGAATTACATGAACTCAAGATAAACAATGAGAAATACAGGAAAATAACATTAAAAATGAACAATAAAATGTACAGTGCAACATAGAAAGATGAAACACAAACAACAAAAGAAAGACGTTGAGACCTACCAGCCTCCACAGCAGAGACGGACACACACACACACACCAAGACCTTCAGGAGCTGTTGTAGGGAAACCATCTTGAAATCTGAAAAAACAAGTTCATGATGTTTCCATAACAACTTCTGTTCAGATTTTCCAAACCTTGGTATAAAGTGAAGACGCACCTACGTTTCTGCACAAATGAAACAACACTAAAGCAAAGTGGAGCAGTGAAGATGAATCAGCCAAGTTCAACTCTGGTTTCATCCAACCAGCTCAGAGAGGGAGACGAAGACGAAGACGAAGACGAAGCTCAGAGACGAAGACGAAGACTAAGCTCCAACTCGTTTCTGCAAACAGAGGCAAGGCATCTTTATTTATATAGCTCATTTCATACCAAGGCAACTCAATGTGCTTTACATAAAGACTAAACATTTTTTTTAAAAGAGAAGCATAAAACAGAATAAAAACAAACACTAAAAACAGAGTTAAAAGCAAGAGCAAATAAAAGTAAAAGAAAAGAAAATAGATAAAGTTTAAAGTTGTTAAAAAAAAGAGCTCAGCTATAAGCACGTGAAAAGAGAAATGTTTTTAACCTGGATTTAAAGGTGCTGACAGTTGGGGCTGATCTCAGGTCTGCTGGTAGTTTGTTCCAGTTGTTGCAGCATCACAGCTAAAAGCTGCTTCACCATGTCTGGTCTGAACTCTGTTAGAGACGATGTGACGGACCACTGTGCTTTTCTCAGGTGTGTTCCAGCTGTGATTGGTCACAAGTGTAGTAATGTGTGTTGGTGTGTGTGTGTGTGTGTATTTGCTTATTGAATATCATCTTAGCAGTCAGAGTAAAGAGAAAAGCCACCTGTCCTCTGAACAAAGGTGTACTTCCACCTGACAAACATCCCTCTCCCTGTGTCTGTGAACTCACATTAAATCCCTGTTGACTTTTCCCAGGAAGCTGAACGTCTCGGATCGATCCGTCTGGAACATAAAGTCATCAATCCTCCTCTTATCTTCCTCTTCTCTGCTCTTATCTTCTGCTCCTGACATGTTTTATTTCTAGATTTGTGGTTTGAAGAGTTTAAAACCACTTCCTCTCTCTGACTCTGAGTCTCTCCTCTGATTGGCCGACTGTCAGACAGCCAATAAAAAAACAACAGATTTCCTGTTTCCAAAGTGTCCAGGTGGGCGGGGCTTTATGGCTGCTCCACTGTGACATCACAAAGTTACAGGAAGTCCTTTCACTGTATTATTATAGGACCGACACAGTTCAGCATCAACATCTGCAATAATCAATAATCAATAATCAATAATCAATAATCAAACAGCAGCAAACTCAGCTTTGTAGAAATTTTATTCCTTAGTAGCGACACATCAAAGCATGCAGGTTTTCATTTTTCCAATTTGACATTTCCATCTTTCCTTTGAGGAAACATGATGTAGAAAAGTGCATAAAAGTTAAATTGCTTGAAATGTTCAGTAAGTTTAATAAGTTTATCGATCCATAGGAAAATATCAGTTACAAATATAGATTCATTTGGAAGAATAAACAGAAACACTTTGGTCGTAGGGAAGTTTCCACATGGACAATTAAGACAATAGTTATGGAAGTTTTTCTGTGCCATCTGAGTTTGAATATGAATTTCTAAGACTGAATTTTTTTAGCATCAATTATTTCAACATTTTAAAAAAATCAAGAGGCAAAAAAAAATTCTGTTTTAGAAATCTGATGGTTTTTAAAATTTAAAGTCTGATTTTGATGCTAAAAAAATTCAGTCTTAGAAATTCATATTCAAACTCAGATGGCACAGAAAAACTTCCATAAACAGTCCCATAGGAGGGTTATTAGGGTTCTGTCTGAATGAGATGAAACCACAGAGTAACAACCATGATGTCATCAACCATCCCATAGGGGTTACTGTCCAACAGCAGAGTGATGTCATCAGCCAGCTGTGATGTCATCAGCAGCGGTGATGTCACTGCTTGTTGCCACAGTCGCTGCAGAGGATTTCTCTTCCTTCTCTTCCTTCTCTTCCTTCTCTTCCTTCTCTCCCTCTGGCGATGAAGGGTTTGTTGGACAGACTGAGGGAACATCGCTGACAGTTGAAGCAGAACTCGTGCCAGGAGTTTCCCTCGTAGTTCACCACGTTCACACCTTTACCGAAGCCTGGGGGGGGGAGTCACAGACAGAGTTAGTCTTTATTTATGTCAGCTGGTCACATCATCACAGCAGAGACCAGGACCCAGTTGATCCAGGTCTCTAACACATCTGATCAGATTCTGGATCAAATCTCTAAAATGAGTCGTTTCTAAACTAAAACCAGATCACGTGATCCAGTTTCTGTTTCCATCTGGATCAAACCTCAGTTTCTGTTGATCACAACTTTTTAGTCGGATCAAGAAAACTTTCACATAAACAACATTTATAATGTAACATATAAACATTTATAGATTTATATTTTTATCCAGTTCACTTTTAATTTTCACAAATGAAGAACTTTTCACAGACTACTGGAGAATTAAATGAAGTTTGAATTGGAAACACATGGATAAACATTCACAATGAACTTCACTAATGTAAAAAAAAAGGGATTTCAAACCCTGGACTTTGATCCAGATGAAACCTTTTGACCGACTGGGCCCAGAGTCTCAGACTGTAGATCAGAAACTCATCAGGAACTGTCTCTGGATCAGTTTAAAGGTACAATATGTAAGAAATGTAAAGCAACTGGCCGTAAAATCCTCCTAATATGTCACAGAGACTCAGGAATAATGTTCATACAACATGATGAACTCACCAACAACAATAGTACAGCCAGAGTATTCACATTCAAAATCTGTTTTTGCAGACTGCAAATCATGTTTATGTTTTGAATGTACGTGTTTACATGTAGCGCCACCTAGCGCTCTCTCCCAGTCACGGTCTGGTCCACTGAGCTGCTGCTACGACTCGGAGGAAAAACCAGATCGCTGCGTTCTGAATTTAACTGCAGAAACCGTTTTTGGCCACATTCTTACATATTGCACCTTTAACGTTGCTCTGTCGCTGTTTAACCAGCAGTGTTTGATGACATCCTGGTCTCCAGTTAAAGGAACTGTTTCTAGATCAGTTTAATGCTGCTCTGTCTGTGTTTAACCAGCAGTATTTCATGACACCATGGTCTTTAGTTAAAGGAACAGTCTCTAGATCAGTTTAGAGCTGCTCTGTCTGTTTAACCAGCATCATGGTCTCCAGTTAAAGGAACTGTTTCTAGATCAGTTTAGAGCTGCTCTGTCTGTTTAACCAGCATCATGGTCTCCAGTTAAAGGAACTGTCTCTAGATCAGTTTAGAGCTGCTCTGTCTGTTTAACCAGCATCATGGTCTCCAGTTAAAGGAACTGTCTCTAGATCAGTTTAGAGCTGCTCTGTCTGTTTAACCAGCATCATGGTCTCCAGTTAAAGGAACTGTTTCTGGATCAGTTTAAAGCTGCTCTGTCTGTGTAACCAGCATCATGGTCTCCAGTTAAAGGAACTGTCTCTAGATCAGTTTAGAGCTGCTCTGTCTGTTTAACCAGCAGAGACATCATGGTCTCCAGTTAAAGGAACTGTCTCTAGATCAGTTTAAAGCTGCTCTGTCTGTGTAACCAGCATCATGGTCTCCAGTTAAAGGAACTGTCTCTAGATCAGTTTAGAGCTGCTCTGTCTGTTTAACCAGCAGAGACATCATGGTCTCCAGTTAAAGGAACTGTCTCTAGATCAGTTTAAAGCTGCTCTGTCTGTGTAACCAGCATCATGGTCTCCAGTTAAAGGAACTGTCTCTAGATCAGTTTAAAGCTGCTCTGTCTGTTTAACCAGCAGTGTTTGATGACATCATGGTCTCCAGTTAAAGGAACTGTCTCTGGATCAGTTTAAAGCAGGCTGACCTGTGATGGGGTTGTGGCAGCCGCTGCACCTCTTGGCCACCGAGCTCTTGTAGCAGTCGACACAGAAGACCTGGTCCTGGTGCTTGGTGAAGCTGGACCCGGCCAGCGGCTCGGAGCAGCAGCTGCACACGAAGCAGTGGCCGTGCCACGGCTGCTGCTGGTAGTTCACTCCCCCAGAGGTGATGGGCTGCAGACGGACAGAGACCCAGACGTTTAGACACACAGCTGCATCATGGGAACCAAGGCCGTAACCATGGAGTCAACATTGGGGGGGACCAAATCTATCTCTTTCTATCCACAAGTTTCTGAACGTCATCTATGGTCAAAACCAGAAGCCTGTTTTGCCGGTTGGGTGGAATTGTACCTTTACGTTTCCATGGTTTTCAGTCGTTGTCATAGTTGCGGTAAACGCATGGATCTATTAACGCTGGCTTTTATTTAACACGGATGATGTCAGTCTGTGTGATATCCACTGTTAAAAGCTGCTGTGTGCAATAATACAAGTGTAATGAATACAATAAAGTTACAATGTATACAGGGACATCATGTCCCTGTATACATTGTAACTTCATTACACTTGTATTATTATTGCTGTGGTAGCCTATCACGTGAGCCGTTGTGATATGACGTGTTTCCCTGCTCTCCCAATCAGAGATGCAGGCACGGGATTTAAATCCCCCGTCCACTGAACAGCTCCGTTTGCTCTGAAGAAGACCTTGTGTCCAAACGTCAGCAGCCGCACCTCAATAAATGTTTATTATTTGACCGTGTGCTCCAGCGTCCTCCCTTTGTCTCCACAGTATATATACACCGTACTTTCCAGACGCCGCTACTTTCCCCCGCCCCGGTGTCCCAGCTCTCCTCTCTGCACCGCGACACAAACATAACGCTCCGTAACCCGTAATCTGTTGTTCATGACGGTTAAGACGACACAAACACACGCGTCGTAACATCGTATATGTTATGTAGCGTTATCCACCGCTCCATTTATTGATGTTTCACCGGCTTCGTTGTCAACAGATGCACATGGAGGAGAGGAGCGTCACCAGAACAGACTGTCTCAGTTCCTGCAGCTTATATTCAAGTGCAGCCTGTATATGTATTTTCTTTTCAAATGTAGCTGGTGCAGCTGATACTCAGGTGCTCTATAGACCGGAAAGTACGGTAAATTCGCTAACACATGGGATACTTTTTTATTTTCTTAATCAGCTAGCTATATATTGGGGGGGGGGGGCATTTTGAGCATATCTGAATATTGGGGGGGATGTGGCCCCCCCAATGTATATGGTAATTACGGCCTTGATGGGAACACACACAGCTGCATCATGGGAACATGGTGTCTTACCTTCCTGCAGCCGACACACTGCTTAGCAAACTTCCTGTCGTAGCAGGGGCTGCAGTAGGTGTCACTTCCTTTGGAGAGGAAACTCTGCGAGCCGATTGGCCGTTTACAGCCGACGCAGGTGAAACATTCATCGTGCCACGTGTTGCCTTTGTACTCGACCGTCTCTGAGCCTGAAGGTGAGGACAGACAGACAGACAGGACAGACAGGTGAGGAACGGCTCATTATCAAGAGAAAATGAAACAAATTAAACTTTATCTTTTATCTAAATATTGCAGCCAGTTACTCCAGTGTGTTCCTGACTGCAAACATCTGTAACAGTGGTTCAGTGTCATTGTGTGTGATTAATCGAACAATAATCGATTATTAAATGAATCCTCAACTATTCTGATAATCTAATAATCAGTTTGAGTAGTTTTTTTTAAGAAAAAAGCTCCAGATTCTCTGATTTCAGCTTCTTCAATGTGAATATTTCTGGTTTCTTTGTTCCTTTATGACAATAAACTGAGTCTCTCTTTGGTTTGTGGACAAAACAAGACATTTGAGGACGATGTCGTCTGGTGGTTTGAGAAACACTGGTTGATGTTTTTAACATTTTTTAACATTTTATTGACCAAACAACTAATAAATTAATCGTTTAATAATCAACAGATTAATGGATAATGAGAATAATGGATAGAGATGAAGTTTGTGTGTTGTGTGTTATGTTGCGGCTACAGCCTCACCCGGCAGCACGGCCTTGTAGCAGCAGTGGCAGCGTGGAGCGTCTTCTCTGGAGCAACACTTCCCACACATGATGCGCTCGTCCTTGGTGCTGAACGGCTCCTTGGCCAGAGGCTTGTAGCACTTCACACAGCGGAAACACTCCTCGTGCCAGAACCGCCCTTTATGGCTCAGCTCCTGGTGGAGGCAGCCAATCAGAGCAGCTCGTTAAAGGGATACGACAACATCCCGAGTCCATGACCAGCAGATAGACACCATCCTTTCGACTGTGCGTGCAGTAACCATGGAGATATCGCCGTAATTAGCTTAGCTCAAACACTGGAAGTGTATGGGTAGTGTTAGCCTGCCTCCACCTTAAGTCAGGCTAACACTACCCATACACTTCCAGTGTTTGAGCTAAGCTAATTAGCGACTTTAGGTGGAGGCAGGCTAACACTACCCATACACTTCCAGTGTTTGAGCTAAGCTAATTACGGCGATACGGCTCTATCTCCATGGTTACTGCACACACAGTGGAAAGGATGGTGTCTATCTGCTGGTCATGGACTCGGGAGTGAGGCAAGACATGAAAAAAAAATGTTGGCGTATCCCTTTAAGACTCAACACACACACGCACACAGCTCAGCTCACCTTCATCTCCACGGAGATGGGCCGGTGGCACTCGGAGCAGGAGTTGGCGCAGAACTTGGTGTGGCAGCGAACGCACACCGGTCGGCCCTCGCTGCGAACAAACCTCTTCCCCCCGAGGTCGTCACGGCAATAGAAGCAGGCGGAGCTGTCGGCCATCGTCACGGCAACGGAGGCTCACACCTGCAGCAGAGAGGAGGAGGAGGAAGTGAAGCTGAGACACTGTGGTATATTGATGTGTTGATGAAGAGAAGGGATCACCGCCGACACGTCTTTTCTTGCATTCAAAAAGAGTTTATTACAAGAAGACGAACAGTGTCTAAAATGCTGAATCGTGGAGCATCTCTGGTCCAATATGAGATCTGTCTCTCTGGGCCTAAAGCTCTGACCTTATATACGTTTTCTAATTCTCCACCTTTTTCCAATATAAGGATATGTTTGACCAAGATGGTCAGACAAAGACAAGATCTAAAAACAGAATCTAACCTAAACCTTCTGACATTTAACCTCTTGACCAAGCTAACTTAAACACAGATACAGTGTCAAGTTTCCCCAGAAACTATGACCCACAGAGATGGGTAGATGACAAGAAACACATTTACACACTACTACTAGACACCTCATCTAAACATCTTGCTGTAAATGTATGTGTGTGCCTTTTCTCTTGTACTATACAGAAATACAAAAGCACAAGGGGGATAAACACTTGGTCACGTAAAGGTGCCATTTTGTCCATCGAACAGCATACAGCTCTGTTTTGATTGGTAGACTGTATATAGGTCATTTGTTCCATTGATGGATTTTTTCTCCAACGTCCAGCCAGTGGCTCAGTTCTCAGCCAACTGACTTTCTTAGGTGCAAGTAACAGGATCTTGAACAAGTATTTGTCTTCTTTACCTATCACATCTTCTGGTATCAGTCCTAGATATACTACATACTGAGGGTCATTAGGAATATTATATCCAAACATTTCACCCATGGCTCTTACAACCCCCTCCCAGAATGACTGTGTTTTCATACATGACCAGAATATAAGAGAATGGTTGGCGTTCAGTTGCCCACAGTTTCTCCAACAATATTGTTGTTGGCCTAATTTTGTCAAATTTTTCCAACCAAACTCCCTCCATGTTTTAGAGCTTGTAGATGTGTGTTGGGTCTTAAACATGGACTGCCAATCACTCCCAGACAACTCCATATTGAATTCTTTTTCCCATTTCACTTTTATATACAGTACACTGTATTTCTTCCCTGTTGCTTCAATAAACCTTTGATTTTAGTAGTATTTCAAAGTAGTAGTATTTGTATATTTCTACCCCTTAAAGGACAATTCCAGGCGAATTCAACTCGGGGTGTATTTTCATATCATTTTAGGTCTAACAGAAGGAATCTGAAGATGTTCAGTTTAATGTCTCCTGTTTTGTGGTAGTTATGGTCTGTCCCCGCATCGCCACGGCAACAATGAATGGGAGTGGATGTAAGTTCTGCTGTTTAGGCTGTTTCCATCCCTCAAAGCCACAGACAGCGTCAGATGGAGACTCAAACATGCAGCCAGAAGTTTATTTACTTCAACAAGCCGACATGTTTGTAAAACTAGATCTAATTCAAAGTCTCCCGGAGTCTCGCGCGAGACCCAAGTTGCAGTGCTGGTGTGTTCAGGTGCAGTGGGAAAAGCTACCGTTTGTGTCATAAACACAGGAATATCAACTCTTTACTTGCTTCAAGTCTACATTTTTTTCCACAGACAGCGTCAGGTGGCTACTCAAAGATGCGCCGAGAAGTTTTTTTTACTTGAAGCAAGTAAAGAGTTGATATTCCTGTGTTTATGACACAAGCGGTAGCTTTTCCCACTGCACCTGAACACACCGAGCACGGCAACTGGGTCTCGCGCGAGACTCCGGGAGACTTTGAATTAGATCTAGTTTTACAAACATGTCGGCTTGTTGAAGTAAATAAACTTCTGGCTGCATGTTTGAGTCTCCATCTGACGCTGTCTGTGGCTTTGAGGGATGGAAACAGCCTAAGCAGCAGAACTTACATCCACTCCCATTCATTGCTGCCGTGGCGACGCGGGGACAGACGCAACTACCGCAAAACAGGAGACATTAAACTGAAAATCTTCAGATTCATTCTTTTAGACCTAAAATGATATGAAAATACACCCCGAGTTGAATTCGCCTGGAATTGTCCTTTAAAGTAAATTTCAGAGGGTATAATCTGTCGTTGCACCCTCCACATTTATTTACTCTAAATATACAATAATGATTATAAAATGTTTGGTATTGTTTTAACTTAAAGGTTATAGCTACAACTTTTTCATCAATCATCATTTATATATTTCGGACCCGCCAAAATTTATTAAACAATTATTTATATACTATTTTTTTTTAAAACCTGTAAAATTAACACTTTTATTCCTCTAGACATTCTGTGGATGCATTATTTCTGAACTTGTGATTTAACCCTGTCCTCTCCAGTCTGTTCTCTCCTCCTCTGTGTCTCTAACCCTCCTCTCCTCCATGTGCATCATCTGTTTCCAACAACGAAGCCGGTGAGAAATGAATCCATGGAGCGGTGGATCAGGTTATTGATCATCTACCATGTTACCATGGTTACCATGGTGATATCTGTGTGGTCTTATAGAGTTAAAGGTAAAACCTGCAGAGTTCCTCGTCAACATGTAGAGAGCTGTCGGAGGTTTTATCTCAGTTAACCATCTGAAAACACTCAAACATCAAAACTCATTCATCACACACACACACACACACAGATCACCATGGTGACCACAACAACACACAACACACACAATATGAGGGAAACAACACAACTACACACATGAAGTTGTAGGAATGTGTGTGTGTGTGTGTGTGTGTGTGTGTGTGTGTGTGTGTGTGTACTATGAGGTGAACACATGAAGGAATGTCTGGTATGACTCATGTGGTTATCTGGACCAGAAGCTGCACACACACACACACACACACACACACACACACACACACACACACACACACACACACACACACACACACACACACACACTCTCTCTCTTACATGGACCACTCCCTGTGAAACCGCAGCAGCAGCAGAGGATTCTGGGTAATCAGCAGCTCCTGTCTCAGGCTGTATTCTAAACCTCGTACTATACTGCTAGTGAAATGATGACATGTTTACTTACAGCAGATGCAGTGGTTTCTGGTTTATTTTGTTACGTTTAGTACAGTAGGCCCATATGACATTTATAGTACTAGGCCTATGAATCCTAAATCAACCCCAGGCTGCACTTTTGGCTGAATTTGATATAATTTCAGATTAAAAATGGCTAAAAACATTCCAGGCTAGGATGATGATCCGTAGCGACAGATTAGAAACATTTTAATTAGTTTGTAGTAGCTAGCTAGGTGTGTAAATGATCAATAATCAGTATAATTGGCAATAATAGAGGCCCCTTAGGCCCCCATGGAGGCTTGGGCCGGCCCTGCAGATACACACGGCTGTCGGGTATTAGGGGAAAAAAGAAAGAAAAGGAAATGAGTGACTACGAGGCAGCCGCCGGCCGTCCTGGACTACCGGCCGTTCCTCTCCAGAACACACACATGTCCAGTCCAGGGGCCTCATTTATCATTGTGGATACACCTTTTTTTACACCCTTTTCCCCTCGTTTTGTGCGTACGCACTTTTCTCCGCCAAATTTGGGATTTATCAAACCAAAACCTGACGGGGAAAAGTGCGGACATTTACACCCATTTTGACCCTGGCGTACCGTGATTTACGCCTTTTTTGAGGAACAGGAGGAATTGGCGACACCGTTGCTGAGTCAGAGAACTGCAGTGTGAGAGGGAGAGAGGAGCGGAGTACATTTAGAAGAGACAGTAGGATTTCTTTGAAGTAATTGTGGTAGTGGTGGACCGTTGATGCTGGCAATCCAACCCGCTCTATAATAACACTAGGCTTTATGTTAATTGATAAACAGAGCGGATTGAGGATTTTGCTTTCTTGCTTTTACACACTAATGTGACGTCTGACAAGGATCAAACTCACCAAGTTTAAAAACACACCGGCAGCAGCGCACACTGATCTGCAGCTACTGAGACTGTTATTAATCTGTCACCTGAGTTAACGAGGTGCACGTGTGTTTGGAGCTGACGAGAGAATAAAGAGTGAGACAACGTAACAGTTCAAAGTAATGGTAACTATCGTGGAAACCCTGCTTATTGTTTTAACATCTAGGTGTAAAAAAATAAAAATAAAAAAAAATAAAAGATTTTCTGTGATAAAGGGGCAGATTACATAAGATTCTTCTTCTTTCTGCTCCTGTTTGTTGAGATTTGGGAGGTTTTTGTTTTTATTGTAGCTTATTAAAATGCAAGATCATTTTTCTGACTGATTTATTGCCCGTGTATCTGCTTTCAGAGAAGCGGAGAAGTTCCGCTTCTTTCCCCGTCCTCCGCCCGTTGTCTCCGTTGTCTTTGTTGTCACTTTGTTGTCACTTTGTTGTCACTTTGTAGCCGCTCCACAGAGCCACATGGCTAATTAATATGCACGTGCTGACCATATATAGTTGTATATAGGCGTTCCGGGGGCGGAGTAAGAGGTGTGTTCACGTGTGCACCATTCTTGGGTCCGGTGTGATTTATCAAAGGGAAATGCGGAGAGTTGTGCGTACGCACAGTTTGATTGATCTGAAAAAGGTGTAAATATTTCGGGTGTACGCCATTTTCGTCTTTTCGCAGTACGCAAAACTTTAGTAGCAGTTTTACACCCTCTTTGATAAATGAGGCCCCTGGTAAAGCTACACACTTGCACTTCAGCATTTTGTGAGCAGAGGCAGCGCTGCTCGGACGTCTGCTCCGTCTGTATGAGGCGCGTCGCAGAGCCACATACAGAGGAAGCCTCTCAGGAATTACAGTATTTTGTGCAAAGCGCCAGTCAAGTCGGCTATGTTTAATGGTCTCATGAAAAACAATGAAAACTGGACATTTTCATGAATTTATAAAACCCGCCCGGACGCCCCGGACAGGACATTAAAAGTGGACATGTCCGGGTAAAAGAGGACGTTTGGTCACCCTATAGTATGCAGTATGTAGTATGTAGTATGCAAACAAAAGCTAAATCTGCAGTATGTGAAAAGTTCCCGGATGTCGTACTGATTCATAAATCTCTCCAGTATCTGACCAGTCTACATTGTACTGTATCCCACAATGCAATGCTCCCCTGACGTCTAACCGTAACCAAAGACGGTTTAGAGTAGTGAAGTATCTTTGCCGTGTAGCGTAACTATGTTATATAGTTTAATAAAATAAAAGTTAAAGCTATCAGTCAGGTGAATGTTTGTGTTAATCTAAGTCTTAAATAGTTGTATCTTCCGACAGCAATCACTTCTATAGAGTGTTTGGTCTGAAACACGGGTCTGTCAGTCACTCTGCTCTGCTCTGAGCCCAGGAGAAAACTTTCCTTGTATCCTACAACCTTTATCCAATGAGGAGAGAGAACGGCATAAAGGGGCAGTCCTCTCTGTGTGTGCAGCCAAGGGATGCGCCTGAATGTGGTGACGTAGGGACGAGGACCAATAGATCCATGACGAGGGCGGGGGCTGCTAACTCCATCTGCTGACAGGAAGTTAGACAAAACCACTGGATCACTGACTAATAGCTTTAATGCAGACTGATGTGTTGATTGTAAAACATGTATTTCTTGATGTAAATGTGGTGGTTTGTGTCCGTAGGCTCCAGAGCCCCGAGGCAGCGCTGCTCTTCTGTCCAATACACACAGGAAGCTTCACTTTACATTCACACTAACTAATGCTACTGATACAGCTGTTAGATTTATATCACTGAGACCAACATTTATCTCCTAGAAATACTTTAACCAGCCGGTGGTAAACCTCTAAAAACCTGCGGGTAAGTTAACTAGCGATGGTTTTCTCCCCCGGGATGAGGACGGAGGTTGGCCGGCCGAGCAGCTCTGCAGACCGGCTGCTGCCGGGTCACACGGGGCCGACCAGACCAGACAAACCCAGTGTGTGTTATTCTAGAGTGTCTGTGTGTGTGTGTGTGTGTGTGTGTGTGTGTGTGTGTGTGTGTGTTGGCATGAGCTTATCAGTAAAGAATGTAGTGGAAGAATGAGCAACAGGAAGTTCCTCCATCAGGGTGAAGCTGGCACCGACACACACACACACACACACACACACACACACACACACACACACACACACACACACACACACACACACACACACACACACACACACACTGTAAATCTCAGTGTGTAACTTTCTCTCAGGCTGGAGCAGGAACTCTCTGCAGACGCCACAAAGTCTGAGCTCAACATACTGATTATTGATTATTGATGATAGATTGAACAGTCGAACATAGTTTCACAGCTCAGACAATAAGTTCATTAACTGGTTGAACTGATTCTGGCTCAGACAGAACTAACTAATGAAACTTCATCTGGTTGGTGAAACTGATCATTAATAAAATGTTTCCTTTACTAAACTGTGTTTAGTTGTAAAATCAGGACAGAATTGGGGACGACTGCCTTTCAGTTCTCTGCCCCCCAGAAGTGGAATAACCTACAAAACTGTCTGAAACTGGATCATCTTATTTCCTTAGATAATTTTAAAAACGTATTATCGAATGTTTTACAACCTGTATGTAATTGTGAATCATGACCTTGTATACTGTATAATTGTGTTTTTGTAATCAGGGCGTTCACCTTCCCTGAATAAATAAAGGAGAAATGAAACAAATGAAAAAAAGTGAATGTAAGACTCCATCTATCATCAGTGTGGATGTGTCTGGTGTGAAGTCAGTCAGCATGTCAGAGATGTAGAGAGGAGCTGCACCGCTCACAGCTTTAACAACAACAAGTACAATGTTCAAATCAGTTCTTTGCTTGACTGGGAGGGTTAGGGTTTCTGAGAAGAGATGCTGACATCTGACTGATGTGTTCACATCTCTTGGTTCTTGTTAAAGGTGTAGTTACAGAAACGGCCGTTTGTCCTGTTTGTGGCGCCGAGTTGTCACCAGTTTACCCGAGTAAGGAAAACGAATTTGATTGGTCGTTATGGAGCGGGCGGGATATTCAAAGCTTGGGGCGAGACCGAGCTCCGTGTGTGTGTGTGTGTCTCAGACGTTTGAATGATGGATGACTGATCCAATATCAGTGGCTGGTGAATCGTGTACAGGCTGACGTATAATCCGTGCGCCTGCATTATCCAATGAGAAAAAAAAAACACACTTTCATCCTGCTGCTCAGAGCTACGCTACGGAGGCTCATTATGGGATTTCTTGGTTTCCCTCATCAAACTCATCAAATACACAATCCAACAACTCCACAACGCTCTGGTGGACAAGTTGTGAGCTGCACATTCACCACGCTATGAGATAATAACACAACGTTACCACACAGAGTTGTTTTAGAGGGAAATTCATGCAAAACCACTGATGCACGTTGCCTTCAGGGACAGTTTTTCATCATCAGTCTCTGTATTTCCCTCTAAAACAACTCTGTGTGGTAACGTTGTGTTATTATCTCATAGCGTGGTGAATGTGCAGCTTCATGATGTTAAACTGTGACAGTCGATGTCGTTAGAATAAATAATAAAATAAAACTGAACTCAGACTCAACGACATAAAGTTTATGAGCCTCACATGTATTTATGGATTTTATGAGACTGAGCTCATGTAATTCCTTTAACATTCAGACACACACACACACACACACACACACACACACACAGGTCTGTTATTATAATCAATGATAGGCTTCAGTCTTTATATTAATAAATATAAATTATATTCATATTAACACACTTTTTATGTGTGTATGTGTGTTTTTCCTTCTTTCTTTTTTACTCTTTTACTACTTTGTAATAGTAACTAAATGAGTAACTTGTTTCATCACATCTGGCTGCCAGTCAAAGTTGAAGTGACTCATGAAGCTCCGTCTCTCCTTCCTCTTCTGCCTCGTCTCTTCAGCTTCAGTCGCTTCACGTATCGACACTGAGTTAACCCTTTAAATCAGCAGTCAGGTGAATGTTTGTGTTAATCTAAGTCTTAAATAGTTGTATCTTCCGACAGCAATCACTTCTATAGAGTGTTTGGTCTGAAACACGGGTCTGTCAGTCACTCTGCTCTGCTCTGAGCCCAGGAGAAAACTTTCCTTGTATCCTACAACCTTTATCCAATGAGGAGAGAGAACGGCATAAAGGGGCAGTCCTCTCTGTGTGTGCAGCCAAGGGATGCGCCTGAATGTGGTGACGTAGGGACGAGGACCAATAGATCCATGACGAGGGCGGGGGCTGCTAACTCCATCTGCTGACAAGACGTTATGGTGCGTTCAGGGCAACTCGTAACTGGTGTTTTTCCGACCTGTGAAGTGGTACCAGTTCGATCTGGTGCGAGTTCACAGGTCAGAAGTTACGAGTGGCCGTTATAGTGACTTTCACCGGTAAAACAGGTCGGAGAAACACGAGTGGGTTGCCTGGAACGCTACAAAGTCGTAAGTTGTGACTTGAAGCTGTAATTTACGGTTTCAAAAGCCTGCCTGGAACGCAGCATTAGCCAAAACCACCGGATCGCTTACTTCTGCTTTAACCCTTTAACATCCAGCCAATAATCAATAATCAGTTTCCTACTACAGTCACAGTGAGAGTCAAAGTTCCTCCTCCCTCTTCAAACCTGAAGGAAACTGGTCCAACACATGTGGAGCTGAAATAACAGACTGGAAGATCAACATGAGGCCACATGTAACACACACACACACACACACACACACACACACACACACACACACAGGGATGAAAAATAGCAGCAGAGGAATTTTAATTGAGCTCAGCAGCTGAAAAACAGTAGAGAGAGAGAGAGAGAGAGAGAGAGAGAGAGACTAACTGGAAACAGATTTCAGGAGTAGAGCAGCACACACACACACACACACACACACACACACACACACACACACACACACACACACACACACACACACACACACACACACACACACACTCAGCCAACGCCCCAGACAACTGTAGAACTTGTAGTGTGACGTCACAGAGCTGCTGTATAAAGAAGTGAATGAAAACCAGTTTCCAATCGATAACTAGTATCGGTAACAATCAATAACAACCATCTATCGATCTATCGATCATCAGCCTGATCAGAGAGGAACAAACTCCCATGATGCAGCGCGACACCGTCAGTCCAGTGATCAGCTGTGACCCGCTGGTCCCGGATCAATAGACAATAAGACATGTTTACATAGCACCAAGACAACTCACTGTGATTTACAGAAAGACTAAAGAAGCATAAGACAGAATAAAAACAGAGTTAAAAGCCAGAGCAAATAAAAGTAAAAGAAAAGAAAATAGATCAAGTTTAAAGTTGTTAAAAAGTTCTCAGCTATAAACACGCATTTACATACAGACTAAACATTAAAAAAGAAGCATAAGACAGAATAAAAACAAACCAAACACTAAAAACAGAGTTAAAGCCAGAGCAAATACAAGTAAAAGAAAAGAAAAGAGATAAAGTTTAAAAATGTGTTTAACCTGGATGTAGAAGTGCTGACAGTTGGGGCTGATCTCAGGTCTGCTGGTATCAGTAGTTTCTATCTGGACTCAGCGGAACACGGAGAGGAACAGACACAGAAGAACAGTTCGGTTCAGTTCGGATCAGTTCGGATCAGTTTAGCTCGGTTCTGTTCAGTTCGGTTCAGTTCTGTTCAGTTCGGTTCAGTTCGGATCAGTTCGGATCAGTAACAGACTCTTACCGGGCTGAGCTGCAGGCTGCGGCGGGATGAGGAGAGATGAGGAGCGGCTGTGGGGACGCGGAGCTCCGGGACACAGAGACAGAGAGACTCAGAGAAACAGCAGTCTGGAGGAGGAACAGCGTCACTCTGCGTAAAGACGCACAGAGGAGCACGTTCACACCGGAAGTACAGCAGCGCGCCTTCAAAATAAAACTAACGTGATGATGTGACGCTCTAAATTAGACAAGAAGAGGTCCTTGTTCCTTCAAAATAAAAGTCAACGTGACGTTCGACTCACCAGCTTTTAGTGTGAAGTTGATGGATGGATGGAGATAGATAGATAGTCCAGGCAATTTAGCTCATTTTGGACCCAAAAATAGAACTAATAGTAACAGAATGTTTTTCACCATCCATCATTTCTATGAGGTGTCTAGAACAACATACTAAAAGTCCTAAGAAATCCTAGTTGGGGAAATATGTTTAATTCTCATCATTATTTA
>NC_140920.1:102500-147500 GCF_045865225.1 Trachurus japonicus | reverse complement strand
TGGGATTCTTCGGGGCTTTTCTCCCTCACTCAGGACATGTTGAGGAAACAAAACCAGTTGAGTTTGATTCTGTTGCAGTTTGTTCATAAAACAACTGGACTAGAATCACAACATAAATAAATAAATAAATAAACTGTTTGTGTTAAATAAATAAATAAATAAAAAGTTCCTGGACAGACGAGAGGTTCCTGGAGCGTAGAGAAGAACCAGAACAGAACCGCTCTGACAGGTCCTTCTACAGTCTGTGTCTGCGGGGGGAGGAGCGTCGTCATGGCGTCGTCACGGTGTCGTCGTCACGGTGACGGCTCGTCCATGGGCAGGACCAGCCGAGTCCCTCTGCTCTCCGGCTCGTCGGCCGCCGAGCGCCTCACGGTGCTGACGGTGACGTCACCAAACATGGAGCCGCCGGCGTCGTCCAGGGCGAAGTCAGAGTCGTCGTCATGGAGACGACCCTCGTTCTGGAGGGAGGAGAGGAAGAGGAAGAAGATGAAGATGAAGAAGATGAAACGCTGCACTGCTAAAACTCTACATCTGTCCAAGAATATTTGTCTCATTTCTAGTCAAAACTAATCTCTTTCTACTAAAAATAAGACTCATCACCTAAAAATGAACTTGTTTTTAGATCATTTTCACTTGAAATAAGACAGATAGAACGATAGAATGATAGATAGACAGAGAGATAGAGAGATAGATAGATAGATAGATAGATAGATAGATAGATAGATAGATAGATAGAATGATAGATAGATAAAAAACTCAAAATCTTTCCAAGAATATCTGTCTTATTTCTTGTCAAAATGTCTCATTTCTAATCTCTTTCCACTTAAAATGAGACTCATCACCTAAAAATGAACTTGTTTTCAGATCATTTTCACTTGTTTCAAACTCATTTTTACCTGAGATAAGAAGAAAAATCTGCCAGTGAAAGCAAGTTTTTTTTGTGTTTGTAATAATAAAGAAAAACTTGCTCCACTATCAGATTTTTCTACTTATTTAAAATAAAAATCTGCTTGAAAGAAGTAAAAAGTGTCTGAAAACAAGCTACTTTTTACGTGATTTTAGGTAGAATGAGATTAGTTTTGACTAGAAATGAGACAAATATTCTTGGTAAGACGTAGAGTTTTATCAGTGTGTATTAGTAGCCGTGCGGCGTGCAGCGTGCAGCAGCGTGCAGCAGCGTGCAGCAGCGTGCAGCAGCGTGCAGCAGCGTGCAGCAGCCTGCAGCAGCGTGCAGCAGCGTGCAGCAGCGTGCAGCAGCCTGCAGCAGCCTGCAGCAGCCTGCAGCAGCGTGCAGCAGCGTGCAGCAGCGTGCAGCAGCGTGCAGCAGCCTGCAGCAGCGTGCAGCAGCGTGCAGCAGCGTGCAGCGTGCAGCAGCGTGCAGCCTGCAGCAGCGTGCAGCAGCGTGCAGCGTGCAGCAGCGTGCAGCAGCGTGCAGCGTGCAGCGTGCAGCAGCGTGCGGCGTGCAGCGTGCAGCAGCGTGCAGCAGCGTGCGGTGTGCAGCAGCGTGCAGCAGCGTGCAGCAGCGTGCGGTGTGCAGCAGCGTGCAGCAGCGTGCAGCAGCGTGCGGTGTGCAGCAGCGTGCAGCAGCGTGCAGTGTGCAGCAGTGTGCAGCAGCGTGCAGCAGCGTGCGGCGTCAGACCTCGTAGGCCTGTGGGCTGGTCAGGCATCGGGCCACGGCGCCGCAGCAGGACGGCAGCGTGGTGGTGAGAGGAGGACCGCTGTGGGTCAGCAGAGGCTTCAGGTAGCTGAGGACACGGTCAAGGTCCAGACTGGTTCAAACTGGTTCAAACTGGTTCAAACTGGTTCCACACTCATCTTCTATACAACAACATGGTCAGCACAATAACTTATTTAGTTGTATTTTGTATATATCTTTATTATTGTATTTATAGTAAATGCATATTTCCTTTTTGTATATAGTATAGTATATGCGTATCTTTTGCACTGTAATATTTCAATTCATTCTATTTTTATTTTTATGTTTTTTAAATTCTTAATTCTCTAAATTCTTATTCTATTCTATTTTTTGGTACCTTCATGTTTGCAGCTGACACCAAGACCAGTTCCTCCTGCTGCAAACTGACCTTCACTGCTCTGGCCAATAAAACACTTCTGATTCTGATTCTGATTCTGATTCGATCACAGCGCTAGTGAAGGTTAGACCGATGGTGTCAGACCGATGGAGCCACGGGTCAGAGGTCAGAGGTCAGAGGTCAAAGGATACTTGTGGTCGAAGTTGTACCAGATCCTGAAGGGCCAGGCGCTCTCATGTTTGGTGTTTCTCCGCTGAGCGCCGTCCACCGCAGCAGAGCCCTAAACACAACACAACAACACAACACAACAACACACATTCAGCTTCAGTCGCTGTTGCTTCATTCTGACACCAGGGGGCGCCCTGAACAAAACAGTTTTTAGAATCCTGTTTCTCTTAAAGGGAAAATAGGTTTTAGCCCGCCTTCCACCACTAGAGGTCTCCCTAAACCACCAGAGAACTAGGCCTTCACTGAAACCGCTGTTTAGGCATATTTCTCTTTCTATGCAACATATAGGGCAGTAAAAAACTATGAAAACCCTAAAACTGGTCTGGGTGTGTTTGGACCAATGCAGAAGAGTGGTGTGAATGTGGGTAAGAAAAATATTTTGTCTGTGTGTGTCTGTGTGTGTGAAATTTGGATCCTCATCAAAGGCCATACAGGCTTTGTTTATGTTGGTGTTTATAAACAGAGTCCATATCTCCCATCTGTGTGGTATCTCCATACAAATCTCTACAAAAACATACAAAATATAGAAAAAATCATATAAAACTTCATATCTACAGTTAGGTCTGACGTTTGTGAAAAGATTTGATGCAGTAAAAAAAAAAAAAAAAAAATGTATATTACCTTTTTATGGCATTTATATGACAAGGGCCGTTAGTATAAAAGTATATGTTTTTGTTATAGCTCCAAAAATAATAATGCATTCAAATCAATGTTGTTATTATTATTATTATCAACAGTAATTTATTATTAGTAGTATGTTTCTATTACTCGTACTGTTTTTTAATGCATGTTGATGTCTTGGATGCTGTCTTTTTTGTCTTGTGTCTGTAATGCTTGCTGCAAATCCAATTTCCCTCGGGACATGAATAAAACTGAACTGAACTGATCAATTGTTGACATATTCAAGCCTCTAATAACTTCATATGGAGTGATCCACTTTGGATCTCATTTTTGGGAAATATTACATATTTTGTTTTTTTCCTCATTAAATCCATTTAAAACCAAGATGAAACATACAGACCTAGTCACTGTTGCATCATTAGGTTTTCTATGTCTTCATTTTGCTATATACTACTGTTAAATGTTGTATTTATATATCTGTGTATGAGATGAAGATATGCACTTGTGTGCTTGTGCATGTGTGATTGAGGAGGGGGGAGTAAAGAAAAGTTGATCACAGGTTTAAAAGGGGAGGTGGTTTATATAAACCCATCTGGCTGTAAGATCTGTTTGATTGTGTGTCTGTCAGTGCAAACAATAAAATAAAAACTACAATAAAAACAAAGCTTCAAAGCCTGGTGTGGAGTGTGTGGAGACTTACAGAGGCGTCCTGGTCCGAGTCCACGCCCACTCTGAGGAGAGAGGACAGAGGACAGCAGTAGTGAATGAACAGAACCTTCATTAGAACACAGGTAAAAAGGCAAAGTGCAGTATCTGCATTTTTTCTTCTTTTTTTGACCAATCCAAAGTGTAAAGGCATATTCTCTTCAATCTGGTAGAATTTGATATTGGTTCTGCTAAAATTTCCAGAGTTATTGGACTTTTTATTTTGCTGTCCATCCAAAAAAGCACTGTGAAACCAAGACAACGTGCAGTATCCGCAAAGAGCACTCCCTACATCCTATAATTAGTGTGACTGCTGGAAGCAGTCACACTATTGTTCTTCTGTTTGGCCATTTTCTTCCGCCTTTTTATGGTCTTCTTCTAGTCCTTCATACTTTGTGCGATTTCAACAATTCATATATCAAAACGTGCAGCTTTTTTTGAACTTTATCGGCATTACTTTTCTCTTTTTAACTATTTATACTTTTTCAAATATTTAACTTTTTCTGATTTTTTTCAGCTTTATAATGTGTGTGTATTGCGTCTAACGAGCAGAGCCAGAGTGGTGTCAGAGTGGATAGAGGCAAAAAAACATTCTAGAGTTTTTCTGGCTAAACTGTCAGCATGGCCACAAATTAAACTCTAGACAAATTATTTTCTCCAGTTTTGTAGCCACACTTGTCTTCTGGCTAAAATTCTGGTCAAAAATGCAAAGAGACTTAGATAATAATTTAAAATATTTTTTAAATGCAGCCAGGGAGCTCTCTGCTCTCATTCAGCCCAATGCATTTTTTTCACAGCAGCAGGAGAAGGAGCTCAACTTTGTAACTTGCTGTTAAGTGCTTTTTAATTCATTTTAATTCACCAAAAAATAGTCACAGGTCACAAAAAAGTCCTCTTCTTACTTGGTGTGGCTAATTTATACTAATTTCTTTTTATTTTAAGCATCATTGAAAAATCTCACATTCATCAAAGTCTCAACCTCTCATCTCCCCAACTCTACTCTAGTGTAGTGGTTAGGGTGGCTGCTTACCAACCCCAAGGTCACTGGTTCAAATCCAGGTTGAGCACTCTTGTTATGAATTCTGCTCCCCTCCATCACCCTCAATTGGTTACAGGTGGTCGTTAAGAGACGCATTAATTGCTAGTGCCACAGTTTGTAACTTGCTGTTAAGTGCTTTTTAAATCATTTTAATTCACCAAAAAATAGTCACAGGTCACAAAAAAGTCCTCTTCTTTCTTGGTGTGGCTAATTTCTGCACTTTCCTTACCTTTTTTTTAAGCAGGAGCCAGTGATCCTCTTATTAAAGGTTTTCTTTGCCCCTCACATACTGTCTCTGCCTGTAGCCTAGTGGTTAGCTTGCTGAGCTGGAGACCTGAAGGTTACTGGTTCAAATCTTGCCTCAATAACAATTATAGTGAATTATTTTCCCAGTCGTCCTCTGTTGACTTCTGATAACTTGCTTCATGTTGAAACTGCTGCTCTCAGCCTGAAATTCACAGACATTTTCATTGTAAGTCATTCAAGCTTGACTCTCAAGCTTTCTTGGTGTTGACACAGTGTGTTTCCAACAGGTGCAGCTCGTTAACTTCAGAGTGAGACAGAGTGCAGCTCATCAACAGACAACCGTCATTGCAACAGTGTGTACACTGTGGCCTAGAGGCAATGTCAAAGTCTTCTGACCATGAGATTGTGGGTTCAATTCCTACCTTGGTCAAACATTTGTATGGTGATCACTGCTTGCACCATTTGCTAATTCTGCAACAGCGTTCAGCTGCTTTCAGCAGTCACACCATTTCCATTCTTGGAAATGCTTTTTCTAGTTTACTCTATGATTCCATTGGAGTAAAACCAAGGCAAAGTGCCGTATCTGTAGCTAAAACCAAGGCAAAGTGCAGTATCTGTAGCTAAAACCAAGGCAAAGTGCAGTATCTGTAGCTAATACCAAGGCAAAGTGCAGTATCTGTAGCTAAAACCAAGGCAAAGTGCAGTATCTGTAGCTAATACCAAGGCAAAGTGCAGTATCTGTAGCTAATACCAAGGCAAAGTGCAGTATCTGTAGCCAAAACCAAGGCAAAGTGCAGTATCTGTAGCCAGGCCTGGGGTTGGGCTGGGTCTCTGCCCATGGGACCCGGCCGGGCGCAGCCCGAAGGAGCAACGTGGGCCCGCCTTCCAGTAGGCCCACCACCCGCAGGAAGGACCATGAGGGGCCGGTGCCGTGTGTTTTGGGTGGCAGCCGTGGGCGGGGGCCCCGGCGACCCAATCCCCGGACAACGACTCTGGCTTTAGGGACATGGATGTCACCTTGCTGGGGGGGAAAGAGCCTGAGCTCGTGCAGGAGGTTGAGAGGTACCGGCTAGAGATAGTCGGGCTCACCTCCACGCACAGCCTGGGCTCTGGAACCAACTCCTGGAGAGAGGTTGGACTCTCTTCCACTCTGGAGTTGCCCATGGTGAGAGGCGGTGAGCTGGTGTGGGCTTGCTCATAGCCCCCCAGCTCAGCTCCATGTGTTGGAGTTCTCCCCACTTAACGAGAGGGTCGCTTCCCTGCGCCTTCGGGTCGGGGATAGGTCTCTCACTGTCGTTTCGGCCTACGGGCCGAATGGCAGTGCAGAGTACCCGGCCTTCCTGGAGGCCTTGGGAGGGGTGCTGGAAAGTGCTCCAACTGGGGACTCCATCGTTCTGCTGAGAGACTTCAACGCTCACTAGGCAGCGACAGTGTTACCTGGAGAGGTGTGATTGGGAGGAACGGCCTCCCCGATCTGAACCCGAGTGGTGTTTTGTTATTGGACTTCTGTGCTAGCCACAGTTTGTCCATAACGAACACCATGTTCAGGCATAAGGGTGTCCATCAGTGCACGTGGCACCAGGACACCCTAGGCCGGAGGTCAATGATCGACTTTGTAGTCGTGTCATCTGACCTCCGGCCGTATGTCTTGGACACTCGGGTGAAGAGAGGGGCTGAGCTGTCAACTGATCACCACCTGGTGGTGAGTTGGATCCGCTGGCAGGGGAGGAAGCTGGTCAGACCTGGAAGACCCAAGCGTATCGTGAGGGTCTGCTGGGAACGTCTGGCAGAATCCCCTGTCAGGGAGGTCTTCAACTCCCACCTCCGGGAGAGCTTTGACCGGATTCTGAGGGAGGCCGGAGACATTGAGTCTGAATGGACCATGTTCTCCGCTTCCATTGTTGACGCGGCCGTCTGGAGCTGTGGCCGTAAGGTCTCCGGTGCCTGTCGCAGCGGCAATCCCCGAACCCGGTGGTGGACACCGGAAGTAAGGGATGCCGTCAAGCTGAAGAAGGAGTCCTACCGAGCCTGGCTAGCTCGGAGGACTCCTGAGGCAGCTGACGGGTACCAGCAGGCCAAGCGGACGGCAGCTCGGGCGGTCACCGAAGCAAAAACTCGGGTCTGGGAAAAGTTCGGGGAGGCCATGGAGGAGGACTACCGGTCGGCCTCGAGGAAATTCTGGCAAACCATCCGACGCCTCAGGAGGGGGAAGCAGTGCTCCGCCAACACTGTTTACAGTGGAGGAGGGGAGCTGTTGACCTCGACTGGGGATATCGTCGGGCGGTGGAAGGAATACTTCAGGATCTCCTCAATCCCACTGACACGCCTTCCGTCGAGGAAGCAGAGGCTGAGGATTCAGAGGTTGATTCATTCATCACCCAAGCTGAAGTCACTGAGGTAGTCCGGAAGCTCCTCAGTGGCAAGGCACCGGGGGTGGATGAGATCCGCCCTGAGTACCTCAAGTCTCTGGATGTTGCGGGGCTGTCGTGGCTGACACGCCTCTGCAGCATCGCGTGGCAGTCGGGGACAGAGTCTCTGGACTGGCAGACCGGGGTGGTGGTCCCTCTCTTCTGGCAGACCGGGGTGGTGGTCCCTCTCTTCAGACCGGGGTGGTGGTCCCTCTCTTCAAGAAGGGGGACTGGAAGGTGTGTTCCAACTACCGGGGGATCACACTCCTCAGCCTCCCGGGGAAAGTCTATTCCAGGGTGCTGGAGAGGAGAATTCGGCCGATAGTCGAACCTCGGATTCAGGAGGAACAATGCGGTTTTCGTCCTGGCCGTGGAACGCTGGACCAGCTCTACACCCTCCGCAGGGTGCTCAAGGGCGCATGGGAGTTTGCCCAACCAGTCCACATGTGTTTTGTGGACTTGGAGAAGGCTTTCGACCGTGTCCCACGTGGCATCCTGTGGGGGGTGCTCCGTGTTGTCATGTGTATGTATTTTATTGCTATTTTTATTATTAGCGTATGTTGTGTCACTGTTGTGCTTTGGTTTTTATTGTTGTTTTATGCTGCTGGCTGCACTACAAATTGCCCTCCGGGGACAATAAAGATCTCTTGACTTGACTTGACTCATTTGATGCTTAAACCTGACAATGAAAAACACTAAAAGCTGTTTTTCTCAGTTCTCAGTTTCTCAGTTCTCAGGACAGTCTTACGGTATCCTCATGAAGGACAGTGAGGACATTGAGGACAGACAGGTGAAGACATTGAGGACGTTCTTACGGTATCCTCATGAAGGACAGCATGGGCGTGGTTCCTCCTCCACACAGCCAGACGGTGAAGAAGACGATGAGCAGCGTGGTGGAGAACATCATCTGACGGGCGTAGGTGGCCGTGTCTCTGATGGAGAGGGCAAAGGTCATGGCCCCCCGCAGGCCTGGAGGGGGAGGGGGAAGAAGAAATGTAGTAGCCTATAGTTTTTAGTACTTTGTGTAGTACAGTGTGTAGTACAGTGTGTAGTACTTTGTGTAGTACTTTGTGTTTCCTACCTGCGAACATCATGACGTGCTGGACGTTGGATCCGATCTTGTGGTTGCGGCCGAGGTTGAGCAGGAAGGACAGAGGGTAGATGTTGGCGGCTCGGCCAATAAACACGGCCAGCTGGGGTCAAAGGTCAAGGACACAACAACAGCTGAGCCGACCTCACCAAAGGTCAAAGGTCAGATGAGCCTCTCACAGCGGCCACTCTAGAAACCATTCCTCAGAAACACTTCAATAAAGCAGACAGGAATGAAGACCCGACTGGACGCCATGCAGGTGACTCTGTCCAGACGCTGAGGAGACGAACAACAACAACAACAACAACAACAACGCTCTGTCTCAGTCAAACTACAGCCGCGCCTCAAGGAAGCAGAGAACAGTCTCTCTGAACACAGACTCTCTGGTCCACATCCGGTCCAGACCAGCAGACCTTGAGGACAGAAGCAGAAGGGAAAACCTACGGATGCTGTCCCTAAAAGAAGGAGCAGAAAAGGGCAATGTGTTCGCATACCTGAGTGCTAACGCTTAAGTGTATGTGTGTGCGCGTGTAGGGGCACACCATATCTTTGGCTTATTTCCCCTGGCTTTTAAATGTTGAATGTCAATTTGAATGTGTTGCTGAGACTCTTTTCACGTCATGCTGGTTGTGGCATTGTATTGTCCTTTGTTTATTTATGTATTTATTCACCATGGCTAGGTGCAACTGCAAACTGAATTGCCCATTGGGATCAATACAGTTTTCTCTATCTCTATCTATCTCTATCTAACATCCCAAAATGGTTCCAAATGGTTCCCAATGGTTCCCAAAGCTGCTAATGGTGCAGACACACCAACTCCGGCGGCGACGGATCCCGATGCAGCTAATCGCCGAGCCACCGGTGAGTGGGCGGTTCTGTATGACGTGGTGCGGAGCATGAGTCTCGCTCTGCCGTTTCCAACATGGCGGCCGAGTCACAAACGATCTCATTTTACAGTTAAACAACACACTAAACACTAAAGTCTGTTTCTGAAAACATTTGAGGCGGGAAATGTGTAGTGCAGTAACAGAATCTTGATTCATATTTGATCAACACGGCCTAGTTTGATAGTTTGAACAGAGTTTCTGAGCCGGCTGCATTACGTTGGACCGACCCAATTTGCATAAAGTAGAAGTGGAGCCGTGATTATGGAAATTCACGTACGGCGACTGGACCGTCAACTGGACGTGTCGGGTCCATGATGCACCGCGCGGCCGCAGCTGCTGCTCTGCAGAGACAATGAATGATGATCCGTCGACTTGATGTGCGTCGCCGGAGTTGGTGCGTTCAGACTGCAGGCAAATCTGATTCCTTCTCATATCCGATTTTTAGGGCTGACTGTCCACACTGTTTTTAGCAAGTGTCCAAATCGCATTTGGCTCTGTTCAGACTGGGCTACATTATTGACCCATCTGACAGGTTGCTGTAGCAACGACGTCGGAGCGGAGGCTACGCCGTATGTGACAAGAAGGAAACTGATATTTAACTGGAGCTCACGGGACCATACGGGACCTGTAACACCATAGACATATATATATATATATATATATATACTGTATATATGTCTATGTGTAACACAGTGACAGCGCCGCGGAGAGTGACGTCACGGACAGTCAAAACCGATCTGAGTGTTTGAAGCTGTTCAGACTGAGATCTGAAACCACCTCCTGGAGGTGGTTTCCATCTGTTTTGCAAAAATCGTATTTCATGTGATTTGGGACTGTTCAGACTTAGAAAGAGTCATCCGGTTCCAATCTGGTTCTGGTCCGATCGGCCAAACCACCGCTGCATTATGACCACAATGAACACGAGGGTCAACAGTGATGTGTCCTGTATCCGGGTATGACTACGCTGGCAGGAATACGTCATCACGGCGCTCGCTACGGTTTCATAAACAAACTGTCCTGGTGGGGGGCAGCGGACAGCACCAGGAGCTAATCACAGTCTGTCCCATCAGTCTTCACTGTTCCCACGTCCAGATCGTCCTCGGCACAGAGGACAACGTTCAGAAAAGGCAAGGCAAGGCAATTTTATTTGTATAGCCCGTTTTTTACCACCAGTTTGTCTCAAAGGGCTTTACATCCCATCATAACAACATCCTCTGTCCTTAGACCCTCACATCCACTGAGGAAAAACTCCATGGAAAACCCTTTTAACAGGGAAAACCAGGAGAAACCTCAGGGTGAACAACAGAGGAGGGATCATCACCCAGGACAGAGATGTTGTTACAGACAAGAAAACTGTTTATAGTTTATGAAAAGCAGCTGCAGAACTCAGTGCTCTCCTCTTTCAAGATACTGAAGATGGCTTCTTCCACCGCTTCAAAAAGCCAAAAAAAAGTGAGAGTAATAGCACAACTTCACAGATGGCTATTCATTTTCTTTTTTCTTTTATAATTGATCTGCTTTACCTAAGATCCAATATGAGATGGGATCTGAATCAGACCTGAGTGTGGACACATGGTAGTGCCAGGTGTAAAGGGGGTGTAAGGTTTGGACCTCACCAAGGGGGTTAATGTAGGTGGGGTGACTGGTTGTGTTGTGTTTCCTTTATGCATCAACACACAGTGCGTCAGTCAAACACAGTGCGAGTCAGAAGGATACGAAGGCTCCCAGGATGAACAGAGGGTTGAAGACGTGAGACTGGAAGGAGAAGAGAGTCAGACCCATGTAGGAGAAGATGAAGTTCTCCGCCAGGAAGTTCAGCAGCTCGAACAGCTGAGGGACAGATACAGAGACAGACTGAAGACTGAAGAGTAGAGACACACAGACAGACAGACCTAACCCTAACAGCTGAGGGACACAGACAGAGACACACACAGTACGTTTACATGCAGAGCTTCATCCAGCTCGGCTCAAAATTCGATTTTGGCGTCAAATCAGACTTCTGTCCTTGTCTCAGTTTACATGCAACTGAGAAAATGTAATAACTGACGGGTCCATCGCCCCCTCATGGTGTCACCCGTTGTTTCAGCAGGTTAATACCATGGATGTATTAAATTAACGGTTAATACGCCGCCTGTCCTGTTGACTTTTCTGTCACCTCGTAAAAAACTGAATATAAACAATTTAATAAGCTTAATAATAAATTCTCAACTGCAGTTCCCGACCAGACGCGCCAGTCTGGGCCGGATTCACGCTGAGTGAGAATAGGATACGGGCTTCATTGGTGGTGCTGTGTAAAATGCATTGAATCGGCCCTGACGTTGGGTTTTTTTCTTTACTTTGCCGGTTCAGGCGGCTTCTCTGCCCCACTTGGTGCCGTCTCTACTGTTGTGGAGCATGAACACATGCATTGTCCAGTTCTACTCCGACTAAGGTGTTTACATGACGGAGAAAATCTAATTCCAATCACATTATCTGGGTGTCTTAATCTGAGTTCTCCAACTCCGATTTCAGTCTGACTGAGGTGTTTACCTGCACTTCAGTTGTCCAGTTGTAGTCGGATTAAGGCAATAATTCGATTTTTTTCAAGTGTCATGTAAACGTACTGACAGACAGACTGAGGGACAGGAGAAGAGAAGAGCAGCAGGTGTCTGTGGTCTGTGTCTCATGTTAACGGTGTTTCCTGAGAACAGAAACCTGCTTCTACCACCAGTTTCACAATAATAATAAAATAATAATTTCATTTTAACACTTGTGACCACATCACCGTGGTAACAGAGGCAGTGCGTATGTGTGGTTGTGTGTGTGTGTGTAAAGACACTTTGTCCTGATCAAACTTCACAGGAAGTGGACTGACCACAGACACGAAGCTGCTCGTCACTGGTCCTCTGATCTCTAGTCAAAATGTTGTTTCTAGTCAAAACTAATCTCATTTTACCTAAAATAAGACTCATCACATTAAAAGCAGCTTGTTTTTAGACACTTTTTACTTCTTTCAAGCAGATTTTCACTTGAAATAAGTAGAAAAATCTGATAGTGGAGCAAGTTTTTCTTTCTTATTACAAACACAAAAAACTTGCTTTCACTATCAGATTTTTCTACTTATTTCAAGTGAAAATTAGTTTGAAACAAGTGAAAATGATCTAAAAATAAGTTCAATTTTAGGTGATGAGTCTAATTTTTTTGGCTTTTTTTTTTTTTGCCTTTATTTGATAGGATATAGTAGCCTAGAAATCTAGAAATCTAGTCTAGAAACGAGCCATAGGAACTTTTTGAGTCTGGAACACCGTTTGTGTTGACCAATCACAGCGCTCTATCTGTTTAGAGAGTCGTTGGGCGGCTTAACGCCATGACGACATACAGTACATTTTAATTGGCTCGTCAGGCTGACGTCATCCTTCTCTCCAAGCACAAAAAAACTTGCTTTCACTGGCAGATTTTTCTACTTATTTCAAGTGAAAATGTGTTTGAAACAAGTGACAATGATCTGAAAACAAGTTCATTTCTAGGTGATGAATCTTATTTTAAGTGGAAAGAGATTAGTTTTGACTAGAAATGAGACATTTTGACAAGAAATAAGACAAATATTCTTTTCTTTTTGGACAGATGTGGAGTTGTTGCAGTGCAGCCTCACCTGTTTGGTTCTGTCCTGGGACTCAGGTGACAGGTTGTTGTAGGTGTAGTGAGCCTGAGTGATGCCACAGAACAGCACCGCCACCACACCTACACACAGAGAGACACACACACACACACACACACACACACACAGAGACACACACACACAGACACACACACACACACACACACACACACACACACACACACACACACGACCAGAGGAAATTCATGTGAAACCAAAGCTGAGTGACACTTGTCTCTATGGAAACAAACGGTGATTGTTTGTGGTGAACCAGAAGCTCCGGTGTGGATGGTGTTGGTGGCGTTGCCGTGGTGTGTTGCCGTGGTGTGTGGATGGCGTTGCCGTGGTTACCTGTGAAGCCGCAGGCCTCGGCCAATAGGAAGGTGCTCCAGGACATGAGGAAGAAGAGCGCCGTCTCCAGCAGCGGGAAGTCACGCAGCTTCGTGAACTTGGTCACGTGATCAAAACGACCGTCAAGGAGAAAACAGCAAGGGGTTCACATGTTCATCTGTTCACATGTTCACCTGTCTAACTGTTCACATGTTCACCTGTCTAACTGTTTATCTGTTCACATGTTCACCTATTCTCGTGTTCACATGTTCACCTCTTCTCCTGTTCACATGTTCACCTGTTCACATGTTCATTTGTCTAACTGTTTATCTGTTCACATGTTCATCTGTTCACATGTTCACCTGTTCACCTGTCTAACTGTTTATCTGTTCACATGTTCATCTGTTCACCTGTTCACATGTTCACCTGTTCATCTGTCTAACTGTTTATCTGTTCACCTGTTCACCTGTTCACATGTTCACCTCTTCTCCTCTTCACATGTTCACCTGTCTAACTGTTTATCTGTTCACATGTTCATTGGTTCACCTGTTCACCTGTTCACCTGTCTAACTGTTTATCTGTTCACATGTTCACCTGTTCACATGTTCACCTGTCTAAGTGTTTATCTGTTCACATGTTCTCCTGTTCACATGTTCACCTGTTCACATGTTCATCTGTCTAACTGTTTATCTGTTCACATGTTCATCTGTTCACCTGTTCACATGTTCACCTGTTCATCTGTCTAACTGTTTATCTGTTCACCTGTTCACCTGTTCACATGTTCACATGTTCACCTCTTCTCCTCTTCACATGTTCACCTGTCTAACTGTTTATCTGTTCACATGTTCATTGGTTCACCTGTTCACCTGTTCACCTGTCTAACTGTTTATCTGTTCACATGTTCACCTGTCTAACTGTTCACCTGTTCACATGTTCACCTGTCTAACTGTTTATCTGTTCACCTGTTCACATGTTCATTGGTTCACCTGTTCACCTGTTCACCTGTTCACCTGTCCACATGTTCATCTGTTCACATGTTCACCTCTTCTCCTATTCACATGTTCACATGTTCACCTGTTCACATGTTCACCTGCAGCCTTCGGTCACCAGGTGGATCACAGAGTAACAGACCAGCTGCTGTGTTTACATTAACGATGATGTCATGCAGTGAGATGATGTCATGCAGCTGAGATGATGTCATGCAGTGAGATGATGTCATGCAGTGAGATGATGTCATGCAGTGAGATGATGTCATGCAGTGAGATGATGTCATGTGGAGCGCTGTAAAAGAGAGTAAGGACACCACCATTGACTCCCGTGGTAAGGGTTTAAGGGTTTAAGGGTTTAAGGGTTTAAGGGTTTAAGGGTTTAAGGGTTTAAGGGTTTAAGGGTTTAAGGGTTTAAGGGTTTAAGGGTTTAAGGGTTTAAGGGTTTAAAGGTTTAAGTGTTTAAGGGTTTAAGGGTTTAAGGGTCTAAGGGTTTAAGGGTTTAAGGGTTTAAGGGTTTTGCCCCCTAGTGGCAGGATGTGGGTATTGCAACAGCGCCCAGAAAACCCATTCACTCCAATGTATGTGTGTTGCCCACTGGCTGGTAAATTGATGAAAACGGCCGTGTTTTTGTTTTTAGGTGTCTTGGTCATATCAGATTATACTTATAATTAGTTTATTACAAAATGTAGATTGAAACATTCATGTAGAAAACTGTTGTTTTTTACTCTCCTATGTGTTAATGTTTATCTGTAAAGGATCCTCAATGATGCTATTAACGTGGGTGATCTATAAATGTCCTTAAATTATTGAAAACACCACACTGCTCATTCACCAACAATGCAGAGATGTCAGTTCTTTAGTAAAACCCATATTCCTCCACCAGGAGGCGCTGCCATTGGACCAGTGCTGTCACTACTCTCTTTTACAGCGCTCTAATGTCATGCAGCTGAGATGATGTCACGGTGATGTCACGGTGATGTCATAGTGAGGATATGAGGGCGGTCATGACGCCCGTGGCGACGCCCAGAGCGAAGGAGCCGCTGAAGACGGCGAGGAAGAGGCCAAAGGACTTGAGCAGCGCCGAGGCCTCGAAGCTGTGGCTGTTGTCACCGGCCGGCTGGTAGGCCACGATGGAGCTACACACACACAGACACACACAACACACACACACACACACACACACGGTCGTCATGACTACAGGAAGTCGGCCTGTGACTGAGAACACAGGTCACATGCTCAGAGAAAAACACACACTGCAAAAACTCAAAATCTTACCAAGAATATTTGTCTCATTTCTAGTCAAAACTAATCTCATTCTACTTAAAATCAGACTCATCACATTAAAAGCAGCTTGTTTTTAGACACTTTTTTACTTCTTTCAAGCAGATTTTCACTTGAAATAAGTAGAAAAATCTGATAGAGGAGCAAGTTTTTCTTTCTTATTACAAACACAAAAAACTTACTTTCACTGGCAGATTTTTCTACTTATTTCAAGTGAAAATTAGTTTGAAACAAATGAAACAAATGAAAATTATCTAAAAACAAGTTAATTTAGTTGATGAGTCTTATTTTAAGTGGAAAGAGATTAGTTTAAACTAGAAATTAGACATTTTGACAAGAAATAAGACAAATATTATTGGTAAGATTTTGAGTTTTTGCAGTGCAGAAAAAGAAAAGATTCAAGCATCAAATGAAAAGCTGCAGAAACCCAAACCCAGTCTGGTCCTGGTTCAGGTTCTGGTTCAGACTGGAGTTGGGTTTGACAGTCGCAACAGGAGCCGAGGATCCCTCCGCTCTGATTGGTCGAGGATCCCTCCGCTGTGATTGGTCGACAGCCGGAGAGCCGAGAGCGAGCAGAGGCAGAAGCAGAACCAGCTGCTGCATAAACTCTAAATCTTTCCAAGAATATTCGTCTTATTTCTTGTCAAAATGTCTCATTTCTAGTCAAAACTAATCTCTTTCCACTTAAAATAAGACTCATCACCTAAAACTCAACTTGTTTTTAGATCATTTTCACTTGTTTCAAACTAATTTTCACTTGAAATAAGTAGAAAAATCTGCTAGTGAAAGCAAGTTTTTTGTGTTTGTAATAAGAAAGAAAAACTTGCTCCACTATCAGATTTTTCTACTTATTTCAAGTTAAAATCTGCTTGAAAGAAGTAAAAAGTGTCTAAAAACAAGCTGCTTTTTAATGTGATGAGTCTTATTCTAAGTAGAATTAGATTAGTTTTGACATTTTGACTAGAAATAAGACAAATATTCTTGGTAAGAGTTTGAGTTTTTGCAGTGGTCCGAGTCCGACAGAGAACTGGCTCTGTGGGACTGGGAGGAGAAGCAGCAGATCTAAAGGGGCTGTGGGGGGGTTGGGGGGGAGCAGTGGGGGGGTTAGAGGGTGGGGGGGTCGGGGGGCAGTGATCATCCCTACACTAAGAACAGATCTACACTGACTCAGATGATCAGCTTCTCAGGCCTCGTCCACACAGAACCAGCAGAAAGCTTTCCCACCAGCCCTAGTACCTGGTACCAGGAACTATTTTAGTTCCTCCTCGGCCCTGGTTCCAAGCAGCTGAAGCGATACTATCCACCACTTTCTGGAGAACGACGCTGGGTGTCGCCATGACACTCCATTCATTACATTTTAGATTAACGTTAGCTGGGCTAACCGTTAGCTGTTAGCCATTAGCAGTGTCTTAAATAACTCAATAAACGCTCCATGAAAAACTATTTTTTCCAGCGGATATCCTAGTTCCAACATGACTGAGCTAACTGGAGTAGTTTCATGTCGTGTCCCACAACGGGAGGGTTTTAACAGCTGACGTCCTGATGTTAGTTTGTAAGCTAACGGCTACGATAGCCATGACAAGTTGCAGAGGCGTGCAAACAGAAATAGTAATGTTTGTTCGGTGATTCGTTTTCTAGTCTTAACAAACATCAGATTTAGTCAAAGTGGTTTTGGCAGCCCGGAGCCCCCACATTTGGTACCTACACCGGTGGCTAACGCTACCAGTTAGCCGCTAACGCTACCAGTTAGCCGCTAACGCTACCAGTTAGCCGCTCGCTAGAACCGGTGGCTAACGCTACCAGTTAGCCGCTTGCTAGAATGCTACTAAAACCGACTTCCGTTGTGGTGTGACACAATGGATCCTGGGAAAATAAAGTGGTGGATAACGTGACGTCAGCCGACTGCCTTCCACTGATTGGACCGAGCGTCGCCACTGGAAGAGTAGCGAGCGCTACGTCCGACGCGTGAGCAGAGTTTTGTGTTTTTACCGTTTAGACGGGAACGCCACGGTGGAGCGATGTTAAGATTTCCACTCTGGAGGCTGGTTTCACTTTTTTGCATTTTTTCAGCCCCAGAAACGCCGTCGCCGTCTAAACTAAAGGCACATCCCATAAACTATTTGTGGTGGCAACGGCCTGTAGCGATGAGTCTCTGGAAGCTGCATCGTCTGTGTGGACGGACTCTAAAACTCTAACAGCTACACAACAGCCCAACACACCGGGGGCTCAGGGTCTGGTTTCCCCCCCACCACTCCCACCGGGGGGGGCTCAGGGCGTTGCCGTGGCGACCAGTCCGTCCCCGTCTCCCCTGTTTGTCCAGGCGGAGGAGGACGCTGAGGGGGGGTTGGTTGGGGGGGGGGGCAGTGAGATGACAGGGCTGGTGTTAGTGAGGTCATAGGAGAGTTACGGTCATTTTTAAAAATCGTTAAAAAATCGCCTAAATGAAGTAGTGACCGGTGTAGCTACCAAATAAATGCAGTAGTGACCGGTGTAGCTACCAAATAAATGCAGTAGTGACCGGTGTAGCTACCAAATAAATGCAGTAGTGACCGGTGTAGCTACCAAATAAATGCAGTAGTGACCGGTGTAGCTACCAAATAAATGAAGTAGTGACCGGTGTAGCTACCAAATAAATGCAGTAGTGACCGGTGTAGCTACTAAATAAATGCAGTAGTGACCGGTGTAGCTACCAAATAAATGCAGTAGTGACCGGTGTAGCTACCAAATAAATGCAGTAGTGACCGGTGTAGCTACCAAATAAATGCAGTAGTGACCGGTGTAGCTACCAAATAAATGCAGTAGTGACCGGTGTAGCTACCAAATAAATGAAGTAGCGACCGGTGTAGCTACCAAATAAATGAAGTAGTGACCGGTGTAGCTACCAAATAAATGAAGTAGTGACCGGTGTAGCTACCAAATAAATGAAGTAGTGACCGGTGTAGCTACCAAATAAATGAAGTAGTGACCGGTGTAGCTACCAAATAAATGAAGTAGTGACCGGTGTAGCTACCAAATAAATGAAGTAGTGACCGGTGTAGCTACCAAATAAATGCAGTAGTGACCGGTGTAGCTACCAAATAAATGCAGTAGTGACCGGTGTAGCTACCAAATAAATGCAGTAGTGACCGGTGTAGCTACCAAATAAATGCAGTAGTGACCGGTGTAGCTACCAAATAAATGAAGTAGTGACCGGTGTAGCTACCAAATAAATGCAGTAGTGACCGGTGTAGCTACCAAATAAATGCAGTAGTGCAGCAGCATCAACGTTATAAACTGACCACAGACTCTGGATAGCGATGCTAATTTCTGTTAGCCCGTCTATGGTGTTTTACATTATACGTTAGCATTAAGCTAGCAGACTTTATGCTTAGTTGTGACACGTTGTTGTGAACGTTGTTTCAAACTATGTGGGTTTGATTGAACATCTTTGATGCTTAAATATATATATTCTTCTTCTTTATCCACTTCGTGCCTTGGTGGCACATAGGGCCTCGAAATATATATATTACCGCTTAATATATTGCTTTACTCCTCTTTTTATGTTGGTACCTATACACCCGTAGGTCTATGCTACACCGACCGTTACCATGGTTGTATCCATGGTACCCATTTTATTTGACCAGTGAGTCATTAGATAGTCTCTATATACTCCATGACGACTGCCCTTTGTAATGCAACGCTACCGTCAGTGATGAGGGACAAAACTGGAGAGTTCATCAGCTGCTGCTCAAACACACGTGTGCATTTGTGTGTAGTGTGGAGTGTGTGTAGTGTGTAGTGTGTATTTGTGTGTAGTGTGTATTTGTGTGTAGTGTGTAGTGTGTAGTGTGTATCTTACGAGGACAGGACGATGGCCACGGCGTCGTTCAGGACGCTCTCTCCAAACAGCAGCGCGTACAGATCCACGTCCACACGCAGCTCGTTGAAGATGGCCAGCACCGTCACTACACCGTTACACAACAACAGACACACACAGCAACACAACACAGCAACACAACACAGTAACACAACACAGTAACACAACAACAGTAACACAACACAGTAACACAACAACAGTAACACAACACAACACAGCAACACAACACATTAACACAACACAGTAACACAACAACAGACACAGTAACACAACAAGAGACAGACAACCTCCATCAAGAAGCTGCTCACAGCCACAGATAATGTTCAGAACAGAACCAAACTACATCAACAGTACAAACAGGGTCCCATCCCATAATACCAGGCACCAAACACCTGCTGGTTTTGCCTGGTTTCTATTGAAAAGAGACTGAAACAGAACTCAGCTGCTTCCTGATAGAAGACCTGACCATCCATCCAAGTGAAGTCACTTCCTCGTTCAAAAAGCTGCAGTTCTCCGTCCGGCCTCTAGGGGCTGAGACCAGAAGGGAGCAACTCCCATTGAGCTCCATGTTAAAGGACAATTCCAGGCGAATTCAACTCGGGGCTGTATGTTCCTATCATTTTAGGTCTAACAGAATGAATCTGAAGATGTTCAGTTTAATGTCTCCTGTTTTGTGGTAGTTGTGTCTGTCCCTGCGTCGCCACGGCAACAATGAATGGGAGTGGATGTAAGTTCTGCTGCTTTAGGCTGTTTCCATCCCTCAAAGCCACAGACAGCGTCAGATGGAGACTCAAACATGCACCGAGAAGTTTATTTACTTCAACAAGCCGACATGTTTGTAAAACTAGATCTAATTCAAAGTCTGGCGGAGTCTCACGCGAGAACCAGTTGCCGTGCTGGTGTGTTCAGGTGCAGTGGGAAAAGCTACCGTTTGTGTCAGAAACACAGGAATATCAACTCTTTACTTGCTTCAAGTCTACATTTTTTTCCACAGACAGCGTCAGATGGCGACTCAAACATGCGCCGAGAAGTTTATTTACTTGAAGCAAGTAAAGAGTTGATATTCCTGTGTTTATGACACAAGCGGTAGCTTTTCCCACTGCACCTGAACACACCGAGCACGGCAACTTCGGGCTCACGCGAGACTCCAGGAGACTTTGAATTAGATCTAGTTTTACAAACATGTCGGCTTGTTGAAGTAAATAAACTTCTCGGTGCATGTTTGAGTCTCCATCTGACGCTGTCTGTGGCTTTGAGGGATGGAAACAGCCTAAACAGCAAAACTCACATCCACTCCCATTCATCGTTGCCGTGGCGATGCGGGGACAGACACAACTACCGCAAAACAGGAGACATTAAACTGAAAACCTTCAGATTCCTTCTGTTAGACCTAAAATGTTAGGAACATACAGCCTGAGTTGAATTCGCCTGGAATTGTCCTTTAAACTAGCGACTTTACAGCTTAAAAAAACATATTTACAGCCTGGTACATGTTATTGTTTTGGTCTCTAGCGATAGTTTCCACCTCCGTCAACACTGTGTTTGTCCCACGACCGTTTTAGTTGTTTAGGCTTCACATTGGTGCATAAATGACGTTGAGTGACAGGTTCACAGACAGTTTACCGGCCGTTCATTGGTTGCTCTGAGTTCAGTGGGCGGGTTCTCGGCCGGCTAACCGCTGCACCTCTCCAAATATGGAAAGTAAGTAGACTAGCGCCATTCAAATGCCGTAGTAGAGGCACAAACCAATAGGAGACGCATGTTTAACCCATACAACCCATAATAGACTGTTTAACCCTTTAACACTAGTTAGTGTTAGAAACAGAGAGGAACTCTGCTGCTCTGTGATTGGCTGGTCAGGTCTGCAGCAGGAAGCAGCTGGAGGAGATAGGATGAGTTCTGTTTAGTCTCTTCTCACTAGAAACCAGCTAAAGTTTTAAACCGACAGAGAGATTTATAATCTATTTCAATTTTTTGGTGTTATAGCTGTTAGAATATATATTTTTAGTTATTTACTTATTTTATTTTTCATTTCCATTACTCACTTGATACTTGTGTTATGTTATTATTACTGATTCGATGACTAGTAACACCATTTACTATTGTTACTTCTCTATCTCTATCTATCTACCTCTTTCTATCTATCATCCCCCTCTCTCGGTCTCTTTTTTCCCTCTTTTTCTTCGTTCTTTCTTTCTTTCTTTCTTTCGCCCATAGAAAGACATTCATCTCTCAGTCTTCAACTTTTATATTTTAGCTTTAGCCTTTTTCAACATTTCCTCAGCAGTTTCTTCAGTTAACTCAGCATTGTTTTAACAATTTCTTCAGCTCATTCAGCAACAGCGTTCAGCTGCTTTCAGCATTCACACGCATTTTCTGCAGGAAATGCTTCTTTTTCTAGTTTTATTTTTCATTTCCATTACTCACTTGATACTAGTGTTATGTTGTTATTACTGATTCGATGACTAGTAACACCATTCACTATTGTATTAATCAGTATATGTACGCATGAGAGGGTATGCTTTGTTTATGTTTTTTTGTGTGTATGTGTATATATGATTTGGATGAACTGAAGAAAGAAATTAAAAATAAGTTAAAACTGTACCGGGGTCGGTGGCGGAGACGATGGCTCCGAAGAAGAGGCAGTCGGTGAAGAAGAAGTCTCCACCCAGCTGACCCACGGCCTTCATGAAGGACACGAAGCCGTACATGATCAACCTGAGGAGACAAGGAGACAAGGAGACAAGGAGACAAGGAGACAAGGAGACAAGGAGATAAGGAGACAAGGAGATAAGGAGACAAGGAGACAAGGAGACAAGGAGACAAGGAGACAAGGAGACAAGGAGATAAGGAGACAAGGAGATAAGGAGACAAGGAGACAAGGAGATAAGGAGATAAGGAGACAGGGAGACAAGGAGACAAGGAGACAAGGAGATAAGGAGATAAGGAGACAGGGAGACAAGGAGACAAGGAGATAAGGAGATAAGGAGATAAGGAGATAAGGAGACAAGGAGACAAGGAGACAAGGAGATAAGGAGACAAGGAGATAAGGAGACAAGGGCTGTGTTCAAAATCATCCACTCATTCACTCCCTCCCTATCCACTACATCATGTAGACCAGTGCTTCTCAACATTTTGTACATCAAGGACCCTAAAATGACCCAGATTAGACCACGGACCCCCATTGGACGAAATTTAGAAGTAAACACCAGAAATACACAAATATTTGTTCTGAGACTGAAGAACAATTACTTTTTTTATACTTTTAAATTAGGGCCAATGGCGTGAATTATTGGAAATATTATAGAGAAAATTTTGGGGAAAAAGTGGTCCAATTTCTCCAAAAACATTTAAACATTTCTAGGAAGAAGTGGTAAAATTTCTCGTAAAAAATGTTCAAAATAAAAATAAAAAAGTAAAAATTTTCTAGAAAAAAGTGGTAACATTTCTAAAACAAAAAAGTTAAAAAAAAAATCTAGAAAAAGTGGTAAAATAAAAAAAATAAAAAATAAACTTCCAGAAAAAAGTGGTAAATTTTCAAGAAATAAATTGGGGACCCCCTTCAGATCTCTCAAGGACCCCTAGGGGTCCCCGGACCCCAGGTTGAGAACCACTGATGTAGACGATCCAGCTGTTAGCGTGTTAGCCTACTGCTGCTAACGTAGCAGATGCTCCAGCTGTTAGCGTGTTAGCCTACTGCTGTGACGTAGCAGACGCACCGAGAATCATGTAAACAAACCAGACACATAAAAATAAAATAAGACAAACCAGACACTTGTGGAACATTAGAGGATGTGATTCTGTGTGGTTGTGTTTCTCTACAATAAACTGTTGAAATATCAGAAGTTTGGTTTGGTCGACTACTGTTGTGGCTATTAGCTTAGCTCGTTAGCTGTGGCTATTAGCTTAGCTCGTTAGCTGGTATTTCCTCCATATTCTACTCCAGTTTCTTTATCAGATTGATTTAATGCTGCCTGTTATTGTTGGGATGCTGCTGCCCAACTCCTGCTGCTCAGGCAAACGGAGCCAAGAGTTTACTGCTAAATAACCTAAAGAAATCCTAGCTAACATGCTAATTAGCTCGCTGCTCGTCTTCTCTGGCAAAACACGACCGCATTGCATTGTGGGATACATACGGGAGTAGGAAGTAGTGTACATCGCTTGTTCACTCAGTTTTGCGGTGCATTGTGGGTGTTTTGTCGTCCAGTGGATGAAATTAATCACAGAGAATTCGAACAACACTACAACATGTTGAACACACTAGATAGTTAGAGAACTACAACCGTGATAGAGGGAGATTTACAACACAGCCAAGGAGACAAGGAGACAGGAGACAAGGAGACAAGGAGCTCAGTCTGAGCCTTGATGACATCATGGTGACATCACGATGACATCACGGGACCCACCCAATGACGAAGCAGGAGAGCAGCGTCCCCATGAAGGCGTAGGCCAGGATGGAGCCGATGTTCCTGAAGAAGTGTCTCTGAAACACACACAAACACACAACAAACACACAACAAACACACAAACACACTGATGAGCGACTGGCGTGATGATGTCACTGTGATGTCACTGTGATGTCATCATCAGTCTCTCCTCACCCGCTTGAGGCTGTAGCCGGCGTGGAAGATGATGGGAGGCAGCAGGATGTTGAAGAACACCTCGGGGTCAAAGGTCACCTGGAGGCAGAGCAGAGGGACAGCAGGATGAGACTACACAGATGTACTGTAACCATGGTAACGTGTAGACCATAATCCATCGATCCACGGATTGATCATCAAAGACTTCGTTGGAAACAAACGCACTGGACCGGGACGGGAGGAGGCTTAGCTACACAGCGGAGGAGAGACCAGACCTGCAGATTCGCTGTATGTAAAAACAAGAGGTGCAGCTCATACAGGGGGACTTCTTTCTTTCTTTCTTTCTACTCCTCTCTATCTCCATCTATCTATCTCTTTCTATATATTTATCCCCCTCTTTCTTTCTTTCTTTTTACTCCTTTCTTTCTTTCTACCCCCTCTCTCTCTCTGTCTCTTTCTTTCTTTCTTTCTTTCTTTCTTTCTTTCTTTCTTTCTACCCCCTCTCTCTGTCTTTTTACTCCTTTCTTTCTTTCTTTCTTTCCACCCCTCTCTCTGTCTTTTTCTTTCTTTCTTTCTTTCTTTCTTTCTTTCCATCTTTCCTTCTACCCCCTCTCTCTGTCTTTTTCTATCTTTCTTTCTTTCTTTCCACCCCTCTCTCTGTCTTTTTCTTTCTTTCTTTCTTTCTTTCCATCTTTCCTTCTACCCCCTCTCTCTGTCTTTTTCTATCTTTCTTTCTTACTTTCTACCCTTCTCTCTCTGTCTTTTTACCCCTTTCTTTCTTTCTACCCTTCTCTCTGTCTTTTTACTCCTTTCTTTCTTTCTTTCTTTCTTTTTTTCTTTCTACCCCCTCTCTCTGTCTTTTTGCTTCCTTCTTCAGCTGCTTTCAGCATTCACATGCATTTCCTTCGAGAAATACTGTCTGTTTCTAGTTATTAATTATTTTTCCTTTTAGCTAGAACTGCTCGTTGGCTCCTTTTGAGTTCTGGATTTTGTGACAATAAACACGTGAACTGATCCTGGAGCCTTTGACTTTTTGACGTACGTGCGTGCGTGCGTGCGTGCGTGCGTGCGTGTGCGTGCGTGCGTGCGTGTGTATATGTGTGCGTGCGTACCTTCCTCAGCATCTCGTCGTCCTGCACCTGGTGACCTTTGACCCTGCTGACCTCGCCCTTCAGCGAGTACTCGTAGAAGCGTCCGCTGACGTTGACCAGCAGCGTGGGGGGGCCGCGGCTCAGAGAGCAGCTCAGCACCAAGTCACTCACACTCTGAGGGACATGGACCCCGAACCTCAGGACCAGGCCCACCAGCAGCCCTGGGGGGGGGGGGGGGGCAGGGGGGTAAACATCAGCTGCACCAACATATTTAAATACCTGACTGTCTTATGAACGTTAAAGGGATAGTAGCATTTTTTTAAAGTGTGGTTGTATGATCTCCAAATAGCCCCTAAGTACTTTAATTGCAGTAGAAGACTCTCTGCACTCCTCCCGTTAGCAACGCCAGCCCATAATAGCCCTGCCCAGAGATTTACAACATACAGTGTTGTGAACAGACCCAGAGAAACGGCCTATTTTCACGGCCTAAAAGAGGTTTTACCTGAAATAAAATACACAGTTCCATTGTTCACTATAATATAATTTTTCAGCGGGTGCTAACCCTGGGCGGAGGGATACGTGAGTTGGTTAGGTCCAAATAAAAACTGTGTTTTTCCTGCACTTTGAAGGGCTGGAAAAAATTATATTATAGTGAACAATGGAACTGTGTATGTATTTTTTTTCAGGTAAAACCTCTTTTAGGCCGTGAAAATAGGCCGTTTCTTTGGGTCTGTTCACAACACTGTATGTTGTAAATCTCTGGGCAGGGCTATTATGGGCTGGCGTTGCTAACGGGAGGAGTGCAGAGAGTCTTCTACTGCAATTAAAGTACTTAGGGGCTATTTGGAGATCATACAACCCCACTTTTAAAAAAAAAGCTACTATCCCTTTAAAGCCCCGGTGTGTAAATAATTTGGCTTTTTATCATCAAAAATCAAATCTGTCTTTCATAAATACGTAATTCAATTGCGGCACTGAGAATGCCAGTCACACCCATATATTCATACCCATAGCCTATTCTGGAAGGATGTTTCTGATGCTCTCAGAGAGGTTTCCACACACCCCATAATAACATTATTGGGAGCAATTCCTGAGGGTATAGAAGGAAGGGAGGTGAAATATCTCCTAAACATTTTGCTCACAGCAGCGTTAAAATGCATAACCCGTCCCTGAAACTGTCCCTGAAGGCAACGTGCATCAGTGGTTTTACATGAATTTCCCTCTAAAACAACTCTGTGTGGTAACGTTGTGTTATTATCTCATAGCGTGGTGAATGTGCAGCTCACAACTTGTCCACCAGAGCGTTGTGGAGTTGTTGGATTGTGTATTTGATGAGTTTGATGAGGGAAACCAAGAAATCCCATAATGAGCCTCCGTAGCGTAGCTCTGAGCAGCTCACGGCTCTGCTCCACCGTTCTAAAAATAGCTTGCACCGACAATTAAAGGTAACAAACCTACTGCTATGACTATAGGGGTTATGGCAATGGACCAATTTGACTAAATGTTGAACTATCCCTTTAAGACAGTGAAGGTGACCTGTCAGTTGTTGTTATAGTTATTATTACGGTACGACTATTATCAATGTTGTTGTGTTGTAGTGAATTCTTCTTAAAGGTATAGTACGTAGGAATTCCCCCCATCTAGCGGTGCGGTTGCATATCTGAACGTATTGTTGATGTTGCATTCAGGTGAAATGGGGCAGACGTCAGACAGACAACAGACGCTGCATGTAACAGGATAAACAAGTGGTCTGACAACATGTTGTCATGGTGATGTGGTATTGTTTTACCGTCTTTCTCTGGTTCCTCTCCTCCTCTCCTCTCCTCTCCTCCTCTCCTCCATCCTCCTCTCCTCTCCTCCATCCTCCTCTCCTTTCCTCTCCTCTCCTCCATCCTCCTCTCCTCTCCTCTCCTTTCCTCTCCTCTCCTCCTCCTCCATCCTCCTCTCCTCTCCTCCTCTCCTCTCCTCTCCTTTCCTCTCCTCTCCTCTCCTCTCTTCTCCTCTCCTCTCCTCCTCCTCTCCTCTCCTCCATCCTCCTCTCCTCTCCTCCTCTCCTCTCCTCTCCTCTCTCCTCCATCCTCCTCTCCTTTCCTCTCCTCTCCCTCTCCTCTCCTCCATCCTCCTCTCCTCTCCTCTCCTCTCCTCCATCCTCCTCTCCTCTCCTCTCCTCTCCTCTCTCCTCCATCCTCCTCTCCTTTCCTCTCCTCTCCCTCTCCTCTCCTCCATCCTCCTCTCCTCTCCTCTCCTCTCCTCCATCCTCCTCTCCTCTCCTCTCCTCCATCCTCCTCTCCTCTCCTCTCCTCTCCTCCATCCTCCTCTCCTTTCCTCTCCTCTCCTCCATCCTCCTCTCCTCTCCTCCTCTCCTCTCCTCTCCTTTCCTCTCCTCTCCTCCTCCTCTCCTCTCCTCCATCCTCCTCTCCTCTCCTCCTCTCCTCTCCTCTCCTCTCTCCTCCATCCTCCTCTCCTCCATCCTCCTCTCCTCTCCTCTCCTCTCCCTCCTCTCCTCCATCCTCCTCTCCTCTCCTCCTCCTCTCCTCTCCTCCATCCTCCTCTCCTCTCCTCTCCTCTCCCTCCTCTCCTCCATCCTCCTCTCCTCTCCTCCTCCTCTCCTCTCCTCCATCCTCCTCTCCTCTCCTCTCCTCTCCCTCCTCTCCTCCATCCTCCTCTCCTCTCCTCCTCCTCTCCTCTCCTCCATCCTCCTCTCTATGTTGTCATGGTGATGTGGTATTGTTTTAGTAAAATAACATCCGGTTGGTTTGCCGAGTCAACGGCCGTCTGCCTGACTGCACCTGAATGCAACACCGGTGCATTCACTCATATGCAACATGTTGAACTGTCCCTTTAAACGCAGCTGACGTCACAACAACACACCTGCTGTTCATCAGTGTGATCAGCTGTAGCGGCTAACAGCCTGATGCTAACATGATGCTAACAGCTGTCAGGTGTCTGTCCCGGTGGTCTCGTGCGCACCGGTCCGGTTAGGGGTCTCGCGCGCACCGGGACCTACCGTAGATCATGGCCAGGCCGGTCTCGTGCAGGAAGCGCACGCGGCGGTGCTTGAAGAGCCAGATGGTGAGGATGGTGAGGGTGAGCAGCAGGATGAAGATGAGCAGGTCGGTGCTGTCCTGTCGGTGGCTCTGCTCCGCGCGCCGCTCCGTGGACATGATGACGTCACCCCGGACACACCGGGCGCACAGCGCGCACACGCACACGCACACGCACACACACAGCGGCAGCGGCAGCAACGGCCCCCGCGCTGCAGGTTCGAGCCCCATCCTGCTGGTTGTTGATCCTGCTGAGGCTGAGGGGATCTGCTGCACACACTTCCGCTGACGTCATCAAAACACTCACACTTCCGGTCCTTCAGAGTAAAATTCCGGTCCTTCAAAGTAAAAGTAGACAACACAAACAGCGTCATGTGTTAGAAAATAAAAGTCTCCTGAAAAAATAAAAATGTTGTTTTTAAAATAAAAATATATGTATTTATATTTCATTTATATCTATTTATCATCCTATTTATTTAATTCGGGACTCATTTCATGGCTATATTTATTTATTTATTTATGCATTTATTAATTTATTTCATTATGACTAAAACGGCTTTCCATGAAGATGAAATGATCCTAAAGACATAAAGTTCAACATGAAACTCTCTTTTTCTATATCTGGCTTGTGTTGTTATGTACCTATTTGTTGTTTGTTTTATGTTATGCTAAACTGTGTTTTTATGTTTCTTTTATAGCGCACGTATGCACACGTTTAGGAAAAGTTCCCACTGCTATGTGCAGGGGACAATAAAGGTTTTCTGAATCTGAATCTGAATCTGAATCTTTCAATATTTTCATCAGTATCAGTGTTTTATTGTAGTTTTCTACAGTTTCAGAGTGAAAAAGGGAAACAAAGCAGCAGCAACAGAATGGGAAACCTGGAGACTTGAGCTCAGAGAACTTTGACCAAGGAATCAGACAAGAGATTTACTATTTACACCTTGGGAGAGTTTTTCCTTTCTGTCAGTTTGAACATGGAAAAGATGGAAATAAAAACTTAATTATATAGTTTAAAATGTAAAGTGAATGTGTCGTCTGTAACTTTATGTCTTTTGGATCGTTTCATCTTCCACTGGATGAACTGTTCATGAATATTCAGCCGTGTAACCCTGAGATCACAGTAACATCTGGACACACACACCTGTCGTGTTTTGGTCGGTAACTCAACACCACACACACGTTTCAGCTTCAGAGGGAACTGGTCCAGTTACATCCAATAAAAGGGAACTGATCTGAAGTTCAGATTCTTCTCTCTCAACGTCTCAACTTTCTCTACTTTTTTATTTTTACTATCGAGCTGTTTCCTCTGACAGGAATCAAAACCCACAAACAGTGGAGCAGAAGTAACGTGACCTTTGACCTGTTAGAAGTTCTTACTAAATGATTTCAGTTTAAAGTCTCTTTAAGGGGATTTCAAAGGAGGTTAAATGGAAAGCAACTGGACTTAGTTATTTGTCTAGGAAGACGTTTCACCTTCATCCAAGAGGCTTCATCAGTTCAGCTCTTGGATGAGAGGTGAAACATCTTCCTAGACAAATGAGAAGAAACACACAAGTCAACACAAAACTAAACAAACCAAACCAAACTAAACCAAGACACTGTGCTGAATAGAAGAATAGATTATAGAATAGAATAGAATAGAATAGAATAGAATAGGTACTTTATTGTCATTCAAATACACAGTGTGCATAGAACGAAATTTCGTTTCACTGATTCTTGGCACAAACAAAAAATATGTATGTACAGTATATATAAATATAAATAAATTAAAAACAAGACAAACAAGACTAAACAAACCAAACCAAACCAAGACAGTGTGATGGACCAACTCGTCTGTTTTAAATTTCTGCTTTTATCAATAATAACGTGACATAAAACTTATTAATTCCATGTTGTGAGTTTGTCTTTGTGAAATAAAACCTGTTGATCATTGTGGTGATGTGGGTGTGTTCATGCTGTGACTGTTCATCCAGTTCTGCTGAATGCCTCTTCAGTGACAGGTTTATAACTGCTGCTTATCCAACAGGAGGGTGAGGTTGTGTTACTATTGTTGCTGTTTGAATTGATGAACGTGTAACAAACAAGACTGAATCCTGGGTGTTGCTGCTTTTACTTCTGACGGTTCAGATTAATTAGACTTCATAACACAAAGGAACCAGAGTAACAACAAACCACTGAAACCAGTTCAACACCAACACAAACTCTTCTGCTCCAATGCTGAAATGAGAAAATAAGAGAAGACGTCTTCTTAAGATAGATAAGATAAGATAAGATGAGATAAGATAAGATAAGACTTTATTGTCAGATCACACTGAAATGTGTCTTGCGTCCCATGACGTCCAAAGTAACAAAATACCAAAAGCACAACATTTACAGTCAGAAAGCATAAATGTCACTCTCAAACGTCACATTTAAAGAAAAACACAAACTACTTGATAACACTTTACAATAAGGGTCCCTTAATTAACGTTAGTTAGTACATTATTAAGCATTAATTAACTGTTTACAGATATATTAACAATCATTATTATGTATTACTTAGGATTAGGAAACACATTAATTAATGTAGCCTAGTAAGCAGTTAATTAATGTTTACTACTCAAAGTTAGTTAATAAATTCAAAGTTGAATAATGTAATTAGTTATCATTATGTATACATTACTCAGCATTAAATAACACATTAGTTTATATATTAATGCCCCCTGACTGTCTTCATAGAGGAGCATCAGTGTTCATAACGTCAGAGTTTGACCTTTGACCTTTGACTTCTGTCTGAAACTGAAACTGTCTGATGACTGATGACTAATTAACGGAGCGGTGATATTTTCATCAACTTAACAAGAATTTTCCATCGTCTTCGTGTGAACTTTTCGTTCTCTGCAGCTGACATGACATCCGTCATCGTTCTGAATCTTTTATTTATATCTAATCTCATATCTATGACAGTGGTTCTCAAAAGTCACCCAAAAGTGCCCGACCCACCAGTCTCTTTGGTTCACAGACACATCTTCACTGCAAAAACTCAAAATCTTTCCTAGAATATTTGTCTTATTTCTTGTCCAAATGTCTCATTTCTAGTCAAAACTAATCTCTTTCCACTTAAAATAAGACTCATCACCTAAAAATGAACTTGTTTTTAGATCATTTTCACTTGTTTCAAATAAATTTTCACTTGAAATAAGTAGAAAAATCTGCCAGTGGAAGCAACGTTTTACCGACCCGTTCTGGATAGGTCGTGGAAAAGCTGGTCAAAAAAGTAAATATTTAATGCACATCTGATGTTGGACATGTCTTTTATTTTGAAAAATAACTTATTTTGAAAGGCAGGAGACACGTGAACACATGCAGTTGTAATGCTCCTCCTCACTTTCTGATTATTTGCTCCATTTGCTCTGAATGCAAAGATCTCAGTTTCTTATTAATGTGGCCTGATGCAGTGAATCTGGTTTTGTTTTGTGGGTCTTTATTTTGTGCAATTTGATATTTATTCACTTTAGTGAACATGCTCTGAATGCAGAGATGCATTAGAAGTCAAATATATCGTTTTGTTGGTCTCCATTTTGTGCAGTTTGATATTATTTTATTCACTTCTGTACATGTAGTTGTCATGGTAACTCCTCAGTTTCATTCATGTGCTCTGAAATGCACTTTGCTCAATAAAGAGCCAAATGAGTTTTTAAAGGCTTAAACAAAAAAATCTTGGTTTGAATTCTATAAAAGTGGGTCGTGACTTAATGACCATGGGAGAATGTGGAGCCCAGAGTGAGACTAGTTGACAACCGCTGGATTAAGGAACAGGAAGTGAAGACAGAGCAGGTTTAGCTGAAGGGTGTAACGAGGCGGAGCTCTGACAGACTGACAGCCACCACACCCCGACCTCGCCTCACCTGCAAACACCAAAACACATTCCACATTCACACACCCATCCACACGCTCCCTATAAATACACAGCGATCGCAGGTTCAAGCACCGATCGGACCTCGCTGCACCAGGTAGGCTACGTCTCAGCTCCTCTCATGGTTTATAACCACGACTCCAAACGTAATATAATATATTTAAATAAATATATAACGTCTGAATCTCCAGAACTAAACAACTCGAGCTGCTGTCGTCGTGGAAACGGGACAAAGATGAGCGACCGTGAGTCTCTTTGGTTCACAGACACATCTGCACTGCAAAAACTCAAAAGCTTTCCAAGAATATTTGTCTTATTTCTTGTCAAAATGTCTCATTTCTAGTCCAAACTAACTCTTTCCACTTAAAATAAGACTCATCACCTCAAAATGAACTTGTTTCTAGATTAATTTCACTTGTTTCAAACAAATTTTCACGTGAAATAAGTAGAAAAAAGTAGTAGAAAGTAGAAAATCAGTTTTTTGTGTTTGTAATAAGAAAGAAAAACTTGCTCCACTATCAGATTTTTCTACTTATTTCAAGTGAAAATCAGCTTGAAAGAAGTAAAAAGTGTCTAAAAACAAGCTGCTTTTAATGTGATGAGTCTTTAAGTAGAATGAGATTTGTTTTGACTAGAAATGACATTTTGACTAGAAATAAGACAAATATTCTTGGTAAGATTTTGAGTTTTTGCAGTGTTTATTTAACCGTGGAAGAGTTTTATGCTCATTAGGCTGAGAACTGTCTGTCAGACTGGACAACACATTCTCAGCACATTTACACATTTCATTTCAAAATGCAAATACAAGTCAGTTCAGTTCAGTTCAGTTTACTTTATTAACACCCGTAGGTAGATTGTGCAGTAGCAGAAATAGAAAGAGAAATACTTGATTTAATCCCCGAGGGCGTCTCACAGACATTGAGGACAGGACAAACAGAAGACGAGTTAACACATGAAACAGACATGGGCACTTCCAGTGTTCACTGAGCAGAATTAAAAGCAGATAAGATACAACAAAGTGACGATACAAGGGACAATTAATAGGTTTAAAAACCATTTTAGACCTGAAAGTGCATTAGGACTCATTGAAAAGGGAAACAGCAGCAGAGACAAAGCTGTTCCTACAGCGTGCCGTCCTAGATCTCCGTCCAGATTATATAATATATAATAATATAAGTCGTGCAAACACATTTGCTCTGTCAAATATTTCACCACAACTGACAAAGAGTTTCAACAGAACCGTCCATTTGCAAAATCTTCACATTTATTTGATTTTAGCTCATGTGTAATTTCAATTCATTTGCACATTGTTCATTTTCTTTTTTCTTTTCTTTTTTTTTGTCTTCCCATGACAGAAGGCAACGTGGTGAGTCAGAATTAACCCTAACCCTAACCCTGAATTAACATGAATTAATATGAATTAATATGAATCAACACGAATTAACATGATAATAACATGTGAATTAACATGAATTAACATTAATTAACATGAATTAAAATGAATTAATATGAATTAACATGAATTAACATGAATTAACATGAATTAATATGAATTAACATACATTAACCTAAATTAACATGAATTCTGATAACATGAAGTGATGAATCTGTTTCCTGTTGCAGGACGAGGAGCGGAGGTCTGGCTCAGAGGACGACGGCTCTGAGGGAGTGAGTCACTGCTGATCAAACTGATTGATTGATTGATTCTTTCTTTCTTTCTTTCTTTCTTTCTTTCTTTCTTTCTTTCTTCTGATTGGTTGGTTGATTGATTGATTGATTGATTGATTGATTGATTGATTGATTGATTGATTGATTGATTGATTGATTGATTGATTGATTGATTGATTGATTGATTGATTGATTCTTTCTTTCTTTCTTTCTTTCTTTCTTTCTTCTGATTGATTGATTGATTGATTGATTGATTGATTGCTTGCTTGCTTGGTTGGTTGGTTGGTTGGTTGGTTGGTTGGTTGGTTGGTTGGTTGGTTGGTTGGTTGGTTGGTTGGTTGGTTGATTGATTGATTGATTGATTGATTGATTGATTGATTGATTGATTGATTCTTTCTTTCTTTCTTTCTTTCTTTCTTTCTTCTGATTGATTGATTGATTGATTGATTGATTGATTGATTGATTGATTGATTGATTGATTGATTGATTGATTGATTGACTGATTCTTTCTTTCTTCTGATTGATTGATTGATTGATTGATTGATTGATTGATTGATTGATTGATTGATTGATTGATTCTTTCTTTCTTCTGATTGGTTGATTGATTGATTGATTGATTGATTGATTGATTGATTGATTGATTGATTGATTGATTGATTGATTGATTGATTGATTGAACCTCCTGAGTTAATGTGTGGTTTTCTTCTACAGGAAGGAGGACAGGGTAAAAAGGTGAGTGAGTCATTCAGCCGTTCAAAGTGATTCGAATTACTGTGAAATGTGCATTAAAAGAAATTCGAATCGTGTGTGTTTCCATCATCCTTTTCCCGATGCGATGCATCTCGATGCATCTTAACAGCTGATGGAAACACAACATGTGTCTTCAGCGTGGAGTCGCTCACTGTCTGTTCCTCTGGTTGTTCACAGGGCAAAGGCAAAGGGAACAGAGGGAAAGGAAGAGGAGGAGGAGAGGGAGGAGGAAGAGGAGGAGGAGAAGGAGGAAGAGGAGAAGGAGGAAGAGGAGGAGAAGGAAGAGGAGGAGAAGGAGGAAGAGGAGGAGAAGGAGGAAGAGGAGGAGGAAGAGGAGGAAGAGGAGGACATTAAGAGCGAGGTGGTGGTCGTCCTTCTCTTGTCATTCTGTAATAACGACTGTACAGAATCAAAAATGTCTTCAATAAACTGATCCAGAAGGAAAAGTAAAGACGCTTCATTGTTTCACTGCGTGTTTGTCTGTTAGAGTTAATAAAGTTTTATTTTATTCTAGTTCACCCACTCGGGTCGGATCTCTACCACTAAACTCATTAGTAACTAATAACTGATATCAGACTGAACCCGAGAAATAAAACCATAAACCTTCTGCCTGATGTCAGCTGTTAAGGCTTTTATTTATTATCCTGTGCAGCACTTCGATCCACTGTCGATGCTTTAAAGTGCTCAACTAATAAAGTTGGATTGAAGACAGATAGATAGACATCTTTACTGGTAACATACAGAATGTTTTAAAAACAATAAAACATACGTCAACACAACTGCTACCAAAGGGATAAAAACACAAAATCCATTGTGGTCCCTGAGTGTGCGTGTCCGTGCGTGTGAGACACTAACAGGCAAAAACACAGTTTTTTCATGATTTTGGAAAACCTTCCTAACCCTAACCCTCTGAAGGTTTTTAGGCAAGGCAAGGCAATTTTATTTGTATAGCCCGTTTTTACAAACAGTTTGTCTCAAAGGGCTTTACATGGCATCATAACAACATCCTCTGTCCTTAGACCCTCACATCCACTGAGGAAAAACTCCATGGAAACCCTTTTACCAGGGAAAACCAGGAGAAAGCTCAGGGTGAGCAACAGAGGAGGGATCCCTCACCCAGGACGGACAGACGGGACAGAGATGTTGTTACAGTTTTACAGAGGGGATTGTTGATATATCATTCACAGCCTCATTTATACAACATTTTATTACTAAAAACATGGAGACATTAGATGTTTTAGGGCTGGTGACAGTATTTTCTCATTTACAGAGTGATAAAAAGAGATATCCACAATCCTCCTCTGTAAAAACTAAAGACTCTAATATGTCAACAAGATAAATTCATGGGATGTGCCTTTAGTTAGACGGCGACGGCGTTTTCAGGGTTTGAAAACGCAAAAAAGTGAAACGACACTCCAGAGTGGAAATCTTCGAGAAGGCCAACCATCGCTGCGGAAGGTTCGAGAAGGCCAACCATCGCTGCGGAAGGTTAGAGAAGGTTAGAGAAGGTTAGAGAAGGCCAACCATCGCTGCGGAAGGTTAGAGAAGGCCAACCATCGCTGCGGAAGGTTAGAGAAGGCCAACCATCGCTAGTAGGTTATTATATATATATATATATATATAGGTTATATATAGGTTAGTAGGGTAATAGTAAGTCTGCTTCAGCTTGAACTGAGCTGCTGTCCAAACAGTTGTGCATCCCATCCCTGACCTGTCACTGGACGTCCCACACTACTCTCCGCTCACTGCCTCTCCTCTTCTTCTGAATCTCCCTGCTGTCAGCGGGCTGATGCCAGGGTCCCGCCTGTTGCTCCGGCCACTGTTTCCCACAGTTTCAAATAAATTACGTCCGCCACGAATAGATTTTTCGGCAATATCGTTCCGTTCATTCATCTCGCTCTTTCGCCGTTATTGGCGCGCGCGGCACACACACGCACACACACGCATGCACACACACATGCACACACACGCACGCACACACACACACACACACACACACACAGGCAGAGAGGGGTGGAGAGAGAGAGAATGGCGAGTGCAGCAGTGCACAGCGCGGTAGAAGCGAAACTATACCGGTCAGTGCGTCAACTTCAACAGATCTCCAACTCTTTCAAATGACGTTAAATCTATAAACAACATGGAATTATGGGGATTTGTTCTGTAAATTAATAAATACATATTATTTTATTTTAAACATTTTTAAAACGTTTTTTTTAATGAGAGGTGCCGGATCTGCCCAAATAAGTACCGGAACACAGGGAGGCCAAAACTAAGAGGTGCCGGATCTTGTTCCGGCAGGATCCGGCTCAAATTAACCCCTGAGGTCAACCATCGCTGCGGAAGGTTCGAGAAGGCAAACCATCGCTGCAGAAAGTTAGAGAAGGACAACCATCGTTGCAGAAGGTTAGAGAAGGCCAACCATCGCTGCAGACGGTTAGAGAAGGCCAACCATCGCTGCGGAAGGTTAGAGAAGGCCAACCATCGCTGCGGAAGGTTAGAGAAGGCCAACCATCGCTGCGGAAGGTTAGAGAAGGCCAACCATCGCTGCGGAAGGTTAGAAAAGGCCAACCATCGCTGCGGAAGGTTAGAGAAGGCCAACCATCACTGCAGAAGGTTAGAGAAGGGCAACCATCGCTGCAGAAGGTTAGAGAAGGTTAGAGAAGGACAACCATCGCTGGAGAAAGTTAGAGAAGGACAACCATCGCTGCAGAAAGTTAGAGAAGGACAACCATCGCTGCGGAAGGTTAGAGAAGGCCAACCATCGCTGCGGAAGGTTAGAGAAGGCCAACCATCGCTGCGGAAGGTCAGAGAAGGACAACCATCGCTGCGGAAGGTTAGAGAAGGTTAGAGAAGGTCAACCATCGCTGCAGAAGGTTAGAGAAGGTCAACCATCGCTGCAGAAGGTTAGAGAAGGACAACCATCGCTGCAGAAGGTTAGAGAAGGACAACCATCGCTGCGGAAGGTTAGAGAAGGACAACCATCGCTGCAGAAGGTTAGAGAAGGTTAGAGAAGGACCACCATCGCTGCGGAAGGTTAGAGAAGGTCAACCATCACTGCAGAAGGTTAGAGAAGGTTAGAGAAGGACAACCATCGCTGCAGAAGGTTAGAGAAGGTTAGAGAAGGTCAACCATCGCTGTAGAAGGTTAGAGAAGGTCAACCATCACTGCAGAAGGTTAGAGAAGGTTAGAGAAGGTCAACCATCGCTGCAGAAGGTTAGAGAAGGACAACCATCGCTGCAGAAGGTTAGAAAAGGTCAACCATCACTGCAGAAGGTTAGAGAAGGTTAGAGAAGGTCAACCATCACTGCTGAAGGTTAGAGAAGGTCAACCATCGCTGCAGAAGGTTAGAGAAGGCCAACCATCGCTGCAGAAAGTTAGAGAAGGACAACCATCGTTGCAGAAGGTTAGAGAAGGCCAACCATCGCTGCAGACGGTTAGAGAAGGCCAACCATCGCTGCAGACGGTTAGAGAAGGTTAGAGAAGGTCAACCATCGCTGCGGAAGGTTAGAGAAGGCCAACCATCGCTGTGGAAGGTTCGAGAAGGACAACCATCGCTGCGGAAGGTTCGAGAAGGACAACCATCGCTGCGGACGGTTAGAGAAGGCCAACCGTCGCTGCGGAAGGTTAGAGAAGGCCAACCGTCGCTGCGGAAGGTTAGAGAAGGCCAACCGTCGCTGCGGAAGGTTAGAGAAGGACAGCCATCGCTGCGGAAGGTTAGAGAAGGCCAACCATCACTGCGGAAGGTTAGAGAAGGCCAACCGTCGCTGCGGAAGGTTAGAGAAGGCCAACCGTCGCTGCGGAAGGTTAGAGAAGGCCAACCGTCGCTGCGGAAGGTTAGAGAAGGACAGCCATCGCTGCAGACGGTTAGAGAAGGTTAGAGAAGGTCAACCATCGCTGCGGAAGGTTAGAGAAGGCCAACCATCGCTGTGGAAGGTTCGAGAAGGACAACCATCGCTGCGGAAGGTTCGAGAAGGACAACCATCGCTGCAGAAAGTTAGAGAAGGACAACCATCGCTGCGGACGGTTAGAGAAGGCCAACCGTCGCTGCGGAAGGTTAGAGAAGGCCAACCGTCGCTGCGGAAGGTTAGAGAAGGCCAACCGTCGCTGCGGAAGGTTAGAGAAGGACAGCCATCGCTGCGGAAGGTTAGAGAAGGCCAACCATCACTGCGGAAGGTTAGAGAAGGACAACCATCACTGCAGAAGGTTAGAGAAGGTTAGAGAAGGACAACCATCGCTGCGGAAGGTTAGAGAAGGTCAACCATCACTGCAGAAGGTTAGAGAAGGTTAGAGAAGGCCAGCCATCGCTGCGGAAGGTTAGAGAAGGACAACCATCGCTGCAGAAGGTTAGAGAAGGTTAGAGAAGGTCAACCATCGCTGCGGAAGGTTAGAGAAGGCCAACCATCGCTGCAGAAGGTTAGAGAAGGTTAGAGAAGGTCAACCATTGCTGCGGAAGGTTAGAGAAGGACAACCATTGCTGCGGAAGGTTAGAGAAGGACAACCATCGCTGCAGAAGGTTAGAGAAGGCCAACCATCGCTTTTAAATAACCCCGTCATGTTTTGCATCAATACGGGACTGGGTTTGTCTCTTATTTCCGTCTCTGATTGGCCGGATGCCACCATGTGACCACTCCCTGTGTTTTCACCGTGCAGGTTGTCAAACCCGCAGAACAGACCACAGACCACAGACGGTTACTGAGCTTAAACACTGACGTGGTGTGTAACTAGGTGCATTCCCCTTGTTAAAAATAAAACAAGTCACCTACTGACAAAGACTAAGACTGAGGCCCTGTTGACACGACAACGTTTGTGGATGAAAATGGCAAAATATTTCATGGGATGTGCCTTTAGTTAGACGGCGACGGCGTTTTCAGGGTTTGAAAACGCAAAAAAGTGAAACGACACTCCAGAGTGGAAATCTTCGAGAAGGCCAACCATCGCTGCGGAAGGTTAGAGAAGGCCAACCATCGCTGCGGAAGGTTAGAGAAGGACAACCATCGCTGCGGAAGGTTAGAGAAGGCCAACCATCGCTGCAGAAGGTTAGAGAAGGCCAACCATCGCTGCGGAAGGTTAGAGAAGGCCAACCATCGCTGCGGAAGGTTAGAGAAGGCCAACCATCGCTGCGGAAGGTTAGAAAAGGCCAACCATCGCTGCGGAAGGTTAGAGAAGGCCAACCATCACTGCAGAAGGTTAGAGAAGGGCAACCATCGCTGCAGAAGGTTAGAGAAGGTTAGAGAAGGACAACCATCGCTGGAGAAAGTTAGAGAAGGACAACCATCGCTGCAGAAAGTTAGAGAAGGACAACCATCGCTGCGGAAAGTTAGAGAAGGACAACCATCGTTGCAGAAGGTTAGAGAAGGCCAACCATCGCTGCAGACGGTTAGAGAAGGCCAACCATCGCTGCAGACGGTTAGAGAAGGCCAACCATCGCTGCGGAAGGTTAGAGAAGGCCAACCATCGCTGCGGAAGGTTAGAGAAGGCCAACCATCGCTGCGGAAGGTTAGAAAAGGCCAACCATCGCTGCGGAAGGTTAGAGAAGGCCAACCATCACTGCAGAAGGTTAGAGAAGGGCAACCATCACTGCAGAAGGTTAGAGAAGGTTAGAGAAGGACAACCATCGCTGGAGAAAGTTAGAGAAGGACAACCATCGCTGCAGAAAGTTAGAGAAGGACAACCATCGCTGCGGAAGGTTAGAGAAGGCCAACCATCGCTGCGGAAGGTTAGAGAAGGCCAACCATCGCTGCGGAAGGTTAGAGAAGGACAACCATCGCTGCGGAAGGTTAGAGAAGGTTAGAGAAGGTCAACCATCGCTGCAGAAGGTTAGAGAAGGTCAACCATCGCTGCAGAAGGTTAGAGAAGGACAACCATCGCTGCGGAAGGTTAGAGAAGGACAACCATCGCTGCAGAAGGTTAGAGAAGGTCAACCATCGCTGCAGAAGGTTAGAGAAGGACAACCATCGCTGCGGAAGGTTAGAGAAGGTTAGAGAAGGTTAGAGAAGGACAACCATCGCTGCAGAAGGTTAGAGAAGGACAACCATCGCTGCAGAAGGTTAGAGAAGGCCAACCATCGCTGCGGAAGGTTAGAGAAGGACAACCATCGCTGCGGAAGGTTAGAGAAGGTTAGAGAAGGTCAACCATCGCTGCAGAAGGTTAGAGAAGGTCAACCATCGCTGCAGAAGGTTAGAGAAGGACAACCATCGCTGCGGAAGGTTAGAGAAGGACAACCATCGCTGCAGAAGGTTAGAGAAGGTTAGAGAAGGACCACCATCGCTGCGGAAGGTTAGAGAAGGTCAACCATCACTGCAGAAGGTTAGAGAAGGTTAGAGAAGGACAACCATCGCTGCAGAAGGTTAGAGAAGGTTAGAGAAGGTCAACCATCGCTGCGGAAGGTTAGAGAAGGTCAACCATCACTGCAGAAGGTTAGAGAAGGTTAGAGAAGGTCAACCATCGCTGCAGAAGGTTAGAGAAGGACAACCATCGCTGCAGAAGGTTAGAAAAGGTCAACCATCACTGCAGAAGGTTAGAGAAGGTTAGAGAAGGACAACCATCACTGCTGAAGGTTAGAGAAGGTCAACCATCGCTGCAGAAGGTTAGAGAAGGCCAACCATCGCTGCAGAAAGTTAGAGAAGGACAACCATCGTTGCAGAAGGTTAGAGAAGGCCAACCATCGCTGCAGACGGTTAGAGAAGGTTAGAGAAGGTCAACCATCGCTGCGGAAGGTTCGAGAAGGACAACCATCGCTGCAGAAAGTTAGAGAAGGACAACCATCGCTGCGGACGGTTAGAGAAGGCCAACCATCGCTGCGGACGGTTAGAGAAGGCCAACCGTCGCTGCGGAAGGTTAGAGAAGGCCAACCGTCGCTGCGGAAGGTTAGAGAAGGACAGCCATCGCTGCGGAAGGTTAGAGAAGGCCAGCCATCGCTGCGGAAGGTTAGAGAAGGACAACCATCGCTGCGGAAGGTTAGAGAAGGACAACCATCACTGCAGAAGGTTAGAGAAGGTTAGAGAAGGACAACCATCGCTGCGGAAGGTTAGAGAAGGTCAACCATCACTGCAGAAGGTTAGAGAAGGTTAGAGAAGGACAACCATCGCTGCAGAAGGTTAGAGAAGGTTAGAGAAGGCCAGCCATCGCTGCGGAAGGTTAGAGAAGGACAACCATCGCTGCAGAAGGTTAGAGAAGGTTAGAGAAGGTCAACCATCGCTGCGGAAGGTTAGAGAAGGCCAACCATCGCTGCAGAAGGTTAGAGAAGGTTAGAGAAGGTCAACCATTGCTGCGGAAGGTTAGAGAAGGACAACCATCGCTGCAGAAGGTTAGAGAAGGCCAACCATCGCTTTTAAATAACCCCGTCATGTTTTGCATCAATACGGGACTGGGTTTGTCTCTTATTTCCGAGTTCACTTGAATGCAGCATCACCCCCGCAGCCCCTGCCCTTAAAGCCTTTTCACCGAATCAACCATCTTTTTTTATTTTTTTTTATCGCAACATATGATTAACGTCATGATAACTTCTGTATTTTGGCTATTCAAACTTCCACAGTCCATAGTTCTCTCTGTTTGATATTTCAAGAGACCTCAGATACAGGTATTCATCTAATTGATTAATCTGTAAAATATAGGCTAGTGCTGTAAAAACAACAATGTTGTGTTGTTATTTTTGATCTGGAAAGTTGTATGCTCCTATAGGCGACTGTAGGATGAACAGTAGGCAATCTATAGGCTATTTAAAAAAAAAAAAAACCTGTGTTCACACGACGTATTCAGTCTGAATTAAATGGAAGTTTCAAAACTCACATCACTATCTTCCTCTGAAAGCCTATGTATGTCTGTTGTCATTCCATCAGCTAATCTAAACCTATCTTTTTAAAATATATATTTATTATCAATTTAGTTTAGGAGGGACGTGTGTGTTGTTAAGGCAGCTGCCTCACTATGATGCAATAGGGAAAACACTGCTGATTTTAATGACTTTGTGTTGTGAGCAGTTCAGTGGCCGGTAAAATTTAAAATGTTTTTCCAATTCCTGCGATTAACTTTTTGACCTAGGTTAAAAAGTTAATTTTATACCCTGACTGTAGGTATATCTACACCCACACACGCGCGCACGCACACGCACACGCACACGCACACACAGTGTTGGGTTTTCCTTCTGTTTTACTGACTTCCCAGTTCCCGTTAGTGAACAGCTGGTATTTTTAATTTTTCATGTTCCTCTTTCCACAGACGCTTCACCTCTGTCAGTTAGTCTGTTGTTCTTCTCTCTCAGCAGCTCTCACCTGTGGACAGACCTGTTGTTGTCTGACTCACCTGTCACTCACCTGTCTCTGTTCATTTGTCCACAACCACCACCACCTGACCACCGCCTGACCACCGCCTGTCTGTCTGGTGTCCTAACAGAACCCTAACAGCTGTAGGTTTCAACACCGGCCCACCTGTGGCTTCTCTCTGCACGTATTTACCTGCTGAAGCTACAGACACAGGTGGTTACCAACCTGAAGCTACAGACACAGGTGGTTACCAACCTGAAGCTGCAGACACAGGTGGTTACCAACCTGAAGCTGCAGACACAGGTGGTTACCAACCTGAAGCTGCAGACACAGGTGGTTACCAACCTGAAGCTGCAGACACAGGTGGTTACCTGCTGAAGCTGCAGACACAGGTGGTTACCAACCTGAAGCTGCAGACACAGGTGGTTACCAACCTGAAGCTGCAGCTGGGACACAAACAGCAACAAAGACTAAACATTCAGATGTAAATGTGTAAATTCACTCATGCATGATGTTGATGCATCTGGTGAAATGTAAATTGATCATTTCTGTGGCTTCACCAGTTAAAGTGGGTGATGGTAAAGTTTTGCCTTTGACTGTGACTCCTAGAATGAGCTAGAACAGATCGTTTTAGATGCAGTCAGATTGTAGTTTCCTGTAACAGGAAGCAGAAAGCCCACGTAGGCTGGTTGCCGTGGCAGCAGCAGCGTGAAGCGACCGATGTTAACAGAAGTTAAACTAGTGACAGAGTGACAGCATGTCGGCCGCTCTGCTTCTCCTGCTCAGCCTCTCCGGCCTGGCCGTCGCCGAGGAGCCGCCTGGTAAGACACAAATACACCTTTATACACTTTATACTTTATACCACCTCGTCTACCGGCTCTATTCAGCTTTATATACAACTATAATGTGTATATATATATATATATACCGTATATAACTATAATGTTATCTGTTCATCAACAACTAGTTTACCATAAACGTCGTGTGAACCAGTTTAATTTTATTTTTGATAATGTTTCCAACAGAAGTCTGTCTACGCTTTTAATCTGAATCTTACATTTAATTTAAATTTTCACTTCAGATAAAACTTTGTGTAAATTTCCCCTTGACTCATATGGCACCTATTTCCTTATTGTGTGTGTGTGTGTGTGTGTGTGTGTGTGTGTGTGTGTGTGTGTGTGTGTGTGTGTGTGTGTGTGTGTGACAGACGTCGACTGTCTGATAGTTCATCTGAAACACATCAACTGTTCCTGGAACAAACCAGCGGCTCCACGAGTCAACTACACCTTCCACAGCTGGTAACTTAACCTCCGTTTATAAATGTCACCGCTTCAGTTCTCTTCCTCTTTATCTATTAGTCTGATTCTTATAATAATAATAATAATAATAAGTTTATTTGAAAACAGGGACAGTCACATTAATAACATCACTGTAAATGCGCCAGAATTAGCCATCTGTAGTCCCCAGACGGATGTTTAAAAGTCCCTAAAAACACAATATGAATATATCATATATATATATTATCATTTATTAGTCTGACTCTTATCGTTTATTAATCTGATTCTTATCGTTCATTAGTCTGATTCTTATCGTTTATTAATCTGATTCTCATCGTTTATTAGTCTGATTCTTACCGTTTATTAGTCTGATTCTTATCGTTTATTAATCTGATTCTCATCGTTTATTAGTCTGATTCTTACCGTTTATTAGTCTGATTCTTATCGTTTATTAATCTGATTCTCATCATTTATTAGTCTGATTCTTATCGTTTATTAATCTGATTCTCATCATTTATTAGTCTGATTCTTATCGTTTATTAATCTGATTCTTATCGTTCATTAGTCTGATTCTTATCGTTTATTAATCTGATTCTCATCGTTTATTAATCTGATTCTTATCATTTATTAATCTGATTCTTACCGTTTATTAGTCTGATTCTTACCGTTTATTAGTCTGATTCTTATCGTTTATTAATCTGATTCTTACCGTTTATTAGTCTGATTCTTACCGTTTATTAATCTGATTCTTATCATTTATTAATCTGATTCTTATCGTTTATTAATCTGATTCTTACCGTTTATTAGTCTGATTCTTATCATTTATTAATCTGATTCTTACCGTTTATTAGTCTGATTCTTATCATTTATTAATCTGATTCTTACCGTTTATTAGTCTGATTCTTATCATTTATTAATCTGATTCTTATCATTTATTAATCTGATTCTTATCATTTATTAGTCTGATTCTTATCATTTATTAATCTGATTCTTATCGTTTATTAATCTGATTCTTATCATTTATTAGTCTGATTCTTACCGTTTATTAGTCTGATTCTTATCATTTATTAATCTGATTCTT
>NC_140920.1:47500-97500 GCF_045865225.1 Trachurus japonicus | reverse complement strand
TCCCAGGCTTCTCTATGAGAGGAGAGAATGATCATATTCTGACATTAAAGTTGCACACATGAACCTGAAGCTTCAGCTCCTTTTTCCTGCACTTCAGTTTCCATCTGCTCATTTTACACGTTTAGACGGAACAACAACACGTGTCTTCATGAGCACACTGGTGTTTCATTTCATTTATTTAGATCTAGATTAGATTAGATTTTTATTGATCTATTTTGTAATATGAAAATTGGTTTTGTAACTGTTCATACGTACTGTATATTATCCCCAGACCGCTACACAATAAACAGTGTATGGCTCAACAAAAGTTGGGTACAGTAAATGTAGTGAATGTTTGTTGAGGATGTAGCCTATTTAGTTTTATTTCATGTTGCAATAGATTTTGATATTTTGTTCTTAATAAAACGGTTAGATGCAGAAATACTGACGACAGTATCCCCTGTGTCGCCTGCAGTCAAGTTGAATCCACCAGTCAACCTGACCGTCCAGAACGGGTCCGACTACAACCTGTGGTTCTACTGGAACCAGACTAAAAAGGGGTGTGTGGAGAGTGAGATCCGCTACCGCACCAACTACAACAAGTGGGAGGTAACCATGGCAACAGTCTCATCCTTCTTCTCCCTCCACGTCCATCTGCTTCAGCAAACACCTGTCCTACTTTTCTTCTCCACAGTTTAATAAACTCCAAACCTCCAAACAAGACTTCTGCATCAACCTCCCGTCCAGCAGCTCGCGCTACGAGCTGCAGGTTCGCAGCCGGATCGGGAACAGCTGCGGAGAGTCCGAATTCTGGAGCGACTGGAGCGAGCCGGTGGTCTGGGGCTTCAACAGCACAGGTGAGACCCACGGTAATCTGCCCTACGACGGAGGAAAGGGTTAAAACTCCTCAGAGAGCAGTTCTGAGAAAAATGAGTTTAAACTAAGTTTGTTGTCCAGTCAACTGTATTGAACGTAGGATTCTGAAAATGGGTCAAATCCTTGCTTTTACTCAAACTTAACATTTGACCCTTATTTCAGAGTTACCTCTGTCTGTTTGTGCATTGAGGCAAAATATAAACTGGTCATACAACACAAGAAAGGGGAAACTAACTCCTATTGGTTCATAATGGTAGCAGCCTGTTGTACAGTAGGGCCTGTTGAACATCTATACACAGAGAGAAAAGGGTAACTCATGTTACTGTGTTCTCTTGTTGTTTCACCACAGTTTTTGGGAGTTACTGTGAAAACCACCCGCAAATACATCCCAAATAAGAAAACGTTGAGTCAAGATATTTATCCACATGATGTAGCAGAACCTTTAATGTCCCAAAAATGTCAAAATCCCATTTTTGACAAAAAATTAGTTACCCCCTTCTTGCGTTGTAGGGCAGTAAAGTACTGACCTCTGCTGGCAGCTCATGGACACTGCAACGTACAATATTCACTACATGGATGGATGATACAATGGTTATCTGTTTGTTTATACTTTTTATTAGTAAAATAAGTTAAATATTTGAAAAAGCATAAATAGTTGAAAAGAGAAAAATCTTAGCATAAATGTCCTTAAAAAGCCGCACGTTTTGATATATGAATTGTTGAAATAGCACAAAGTATGAAGGACTAGTTAGAGGCAGAAAAAGAGCGGAAGACCTAAGAATAAGTATAAAGATTTGAATAACAATAGTGTGATTGTTATTCAAGTCTTCCGCTCTTTTTCTGCATCTAACTAGTCCTTCATACTTTGTGCTATTTCAACAATTAATATATCAAAACATGCAGCTTTTTCTGGTCTAGCGTGCCATGACTTTTCTCTTTTCAACTATTCATACTTTTTCAAATATTCAAATAGTTTAGATTTTTTTTGTCCCATAGAGAATGCATTGAAACAGTCTTCAAACTCTTCAAATCTTCTTACTTCTTTGAACCTCTAAAGCTTCAGCATACTTTCTCCCACAGACTTCATTTAACTTTTAAACTGTAGACAAACTTTTAATTTATTCCTGTATGACTCATCTTATTGATATCTTCAACAGTTTCAGAATCCAGCTTTATAATGGGTGTGTATTGCATCTAACGAGCAGAGCAAAGAGTGGTGACATCATCGCTAGAGTGGGAGAGAGTCAAAAAACATTCTGGAGTTTTTCTGGCTAAACTGTCAGCACGGCCACAAATTAAACTCTAGACACATGATTTTCTCCACGTTTGTAGCCACATTTGTCTTCTTGCTAAAAATCTGGTCAAAAACGCAAAGAGACTTAGAGAATAGTTTTAAATATGTTTTAAATGCAGCCAGGGAGCTCTCTGCTCCCATTCACACTAGTTCATTTTTTTCAGAGCCAAGCAGATGGATCTCCAGTTTGTAACTCGCTGTAAATGGCCTTATACTTTGTTCAAATTCACATAAAATAGTCGCACCTTGTACAGAAGTCCCCTATTTGTACTTCTTGCTGTTTTTTCTACTGTTTTGTGAAGTTTTTAGCTATCATTAAATGATCTCACATTCATCAAAGTCCCAACCTCTGCTGTAGTCCAGTGGTTAAGGCGGCTGCTTGCCAACCACAAGGTTACTAGTTTGAATCCCGCCTGAGCAAGGCAAGGCGATTTTATTAGTAGGTTATAGCCCGTTTTTACAAACAGTTTGTCTCAAAGGGCTTTACATCCCATCGTAACAACATCCTCTGTCCTTAGACCCTCACATCCACTGATGAAAAACTCCATGAGCAGTCTTGTAAGTGTGTCAGCCTCTGTGAACTTTAACTAATACCACTTGGTCTGGCATATTTTTTAAATCTTGCATGAGCAAACTTGATAATGCATATATGCCCCCCCACCTTTTCTCTTTACCTCTTTCTATCTTGGTTTGTGTTAACATGTTTCTTGTTTATACCACTGCACTAAGATTGATTTGCATTGGGACTTTGAAAACCAAGAATGCAGCAGAGAAAAGCAAAGCTCTTGAATATGCACAGGCTTAAAGCTCTTGAATGATTTGTATCCATCACGTCTTGTCCTGCGCTGCCACTATGGGACTTCACTGGCAGAATTCACCTCCCCTCCCGCCTTCAGTTGGTTACAGGTGTTCGTTAAGAGACTCATTGATTACTCGTACCACAGTTTGCAGCACATCATCACATTACAATGAATGACAACAGTCTTCAAATTGTTGTGCTCTCTGTAGCTGAGTAGCAGAGTAAAGGTTTAGTGATCATGAGGTCATGGGTTCGATTCCTGCTTTAGTCATTTCACATCATTGCTTGACTTTTCATTCCAACTATTCAGCTGTCATTGGACAGTCTTTAATTCCTCATATAGTGTAAAGCTCATTGTAACTCAGCTCCTCTGTGGCCATGTGGTTAGTATGTCAGGTTACCAGTCCTGAAGTCACGGGTTCAATTCCTGCCTTAGACATGTTTCTTGTATGTCATTCCACATGTCTTTGTCAATTTATTCTAATTCAGCATGGTTCAGCATTGGGTTTCAGCATTCACACGCATTTCCCAGTTCATATCCTCATATCCCCCTCATTTATCCACCATTAAGGCATTAAACAGTAATATGTAGCACTTTATTTCAGAACTGTAGGTTGTATTCATTTGACCGGTTTTACCATTTTTATATAGTTTTTATAGTTTTATTATTTCTATACGCAAACACTGTGAATGTAGTACTTTAGTCTATTTATGAACCGTTGGTTTTATTCTACTGGTTTAGTTTTTCTCCGTATTGAACCACTACGCACACGTAGCACTTTAACTTCAGAGCTGCTGGTTTGGTCAGTTTTATGGATTTATTGATTTTATTGATTTACTTGTATAGAGTGGAAGCACCCTTCACTGTTATAAATGTGTGTTTTAATGTGGGAAAGTACTTTGTATGAATGTCTCGTATGTAGCCTATTGGTTTGTGTATTGCGGTGGCTCAGAGCCCAAAACTAATTTCCCTTTGGGACAATAAAGTACAATTCAATCCCATAATAATTCATTTTCTCTTTCTCTCTCACATGTTCCAGTTCCTAATCAAACTCTTGCTTCTGCCTGGACCCCGTTCTTCTATGTGGTGGGGGCATTCACCCTGGTGCTGCTGGTCACGCTGCTGCTGCACCATGAGAGGTGGGTCGTCATGGTAACACGCTGGTAGTTAAAGGGATAGTTCACCCAAAATTGAAATTTCAACTCATTATCTCCTCCTCCCCCTCATGTGGACTAAGGGCTGTGAGAAGTTTCAGAGTCCTCCGTGGCTTCTCTGAGTTACAGGGGGTCTCGGCGTAGCAGTGCATGTCCATATGACGGTTGCTAATGGATACCAACTGTCTTCGTAACAAAAAGACACACCAAAAAACATCCAGATACCTCCATGCTGCTCGTATGTAATGTCCGTCTTGTATTGGAACCGGGAAGAGGAGCTTCGAGAAGCTTCCGCTACAAAACAAGCTTGAAATATAGACTTATTTAATTTTTTTCGGGACAATTTCTCATGTCGGGGCTTCAATACAAGACGGACATTACATACGAGCAGCATGGAGGTATTACACTGCAAAAACTCAACATCTTACCAAGAATATTTCTCTTATTTCTAGTCAAAACAAATCTAATTCTACTTAAAATAAGACTCATCACATAAAAAGTAGCTTGTTTTTGACACTTTTTACTTATTTCAAGCAGATTTTCACTTGAAATAAGTAGAAAAATCTGATAGTGGAGCAAGTTTTTCTTTCTTATTACAAGCACAAAAAACTTGCTTTCACTGGCAGATTTTTCAAATTAGTTTGAAACAAATGAAAATGATCTAAAAACAAGTTCATTTTTAGGTGATGAGTCTTATTTTAAGTGGAAAGAGATTCGTTTTGACTAGAAATGAGACATTTTGACAAGAAATAAGACAAATATTCTTGGAAAGATTTTGGGTTTTTGCAGTGTAGGATGTTTTTTGGTGTGTCTTTTTGTTATGAAGACAGTTGGTATCCATTTGCAACCGTCATATGGACATGCACTTCTACGCCGAGACCCCCTGTAACTCAGAGAAGCCACGGAGGACTCTGAAACTTCTCCCAGACCTTACGCCAGGAATACACTGGGAACGGCCGCAACGCGATACGTAAGCGGGGCGGAGCGGAGTTTTTTACCTGCTACACCAGGCACGGACGCGACACAGCTTCACTGTTTGTTGTTGCAGCTTCAGCTTCACCTTGTCAAGCTGCAGTAAATGAGTGACTTTATGCATCTCAACACATTTTTACATCCCTCCTGTTAAAATGGATTGACAGAACCTTTTTCACAGGTAATCTGCTGACTATGTAGGTTTGCGAGTGCAGACATATTAAATGGTATCAATTAACTGTTTAACTACACGATCATGGATCCACAATGTAAAAAAACAAACCCCATAATGTTGCACTGCTACTGGCTTTGCCTCTGGTACATGAGACATTTATTTTAATCACTTTTAAACGTAATATATTGGTTTTATACACAGTTCTCTGTAGTTGTCTACCTGTTGGAGGGCCGCGTAGCCACGCCACCAGGAAATAAAATAGATTCGGCGCGAAAAAGAAGAGAAACGCCGCGCGACGGCCGCTGGAGTGGGCGTCGCTCACATGGCCGGTGGAGGAGCTTCCATTGACTGAATGGGCGCGAGCTGCTGCGGCTGTCGCACGACACACGTTTTGCGTCGCGGCCGCTCCCAGTGGATTTCAGCCGTTAGTCCACATGAGGGGGAGTAGGAGATCATGATTTCAATTTTGGGTGAACTATCCCTTTAAGGAGATGAGCTGTTGTTGTTGTGTTGTTTGTGTTGGTCATGTGACAGAGTGTCCTCCCCCCCCCAGGCTGAGGATCATCCCCATCCCCGTCCCCAAGCCGCTGCCCGTCTTCCACAACCTGGAGGTGAGTAGCAGCTGATCTCTACATGACCAGGTTAAAGGTTAAAGGTTAAAGGTTAAAGGTTAAAGGTTAAAGGTTAAAGCCATGTGACGCCGTGCAAAGCAGCTGGTGACACGTTTAGTTAGTTAGTTAGTTAGTTAGTTAGTTAGTTCAGCATTTAGCACATGTTGCTAATTAGCTCTACACACAACGCAGAGCTGAGACGTTTAACCAGGAACCGCAGAAGAGACGATGAGGTGATGAGCTGCACTGCAAAAACTCAAATGTCTTACCAAGAATATCTGTCTTATTTCTAGTCAAAACTAATCTCATTCTACCTAAAATAAGACTCATCACATTAAAAGCAGCTTGTTTTTAAGACATTTTTTACTTCTTTCAAGCAGATTTTCACTTGAAATAAGTAGAAAAATCTGATAGTGGAGCAAGTTTTTCTTTCTTATTACAAACACAAAAAACTTGTTTTCACTGGCAGATTTTTCTACTTATTTCATGTGAAAATTAGTTTGAAACAAGTGAAAATGATCTAAAAACAAGTTGATTTTTAGGTGATGAGTCTTATTTTAAGTGGAAAGAGATTAGTTTTGACTAGAAATGAGACATTTTGACAAGAAATAAGACAGATATTGTTGGAAAGATGTAGAGTTTTTGCCGTGCAGGAGGAAACATCAGCTGCACGAAAACGGTCGTTGAGACAAATTACAATATGATGGAAAAGTCCATTTAGTCCAGTGGTTCAAGTCAAATAGTAGTATAGAGTACATATGGATGGACAACATGCAACATTTCCATATTAAAAATGCTTTTTCTTTGTAATATTCTACTTTTTGAGATCCTGAATTTAAGGTCTTCGTTAAATGTGAGCCATAATCATCACATAAAGACATTAAACGTTTCATTCTGTGTAATGGATCTACAGTAGGTAATAGTTTCACCTTTTCAATTGATTAACTGACATAAATAAACTTTTCCATGATATTCTAGTTTATTCAGATGCACCTGTATTTCAGAATTGAAATGAAACATCCCTGTGCCGCCACTAGCACGGTTAGGACTTTACAAAGCTTGTTAAAGGGATAGTTCACCCAAAATTCAAATTGTCGACTAAGGGCTGGGAGAAGTTTCAGAGTCCTCCGTGGCTTCTCTGAGTTACAGGGGGTCTCGGCGTAGCAGTGCATGTCCATATGACGGTTGCTAATGGATACCAACTGTCTTCGTAACAAAAAGACACACCAAAAAACATCCAGATACCTCCATGCTGCTCGTATGTAATGTCCCTCTGGTATTGAAGCCCCAACATGAGAAATTGTCCCGTTCGTCCAAATTTGACGAACCGGGAAGAGGAGCTTAGAGAAGCCTCGGCTACAAACAAGCTTGAAATATAGACTTATTTAATTTCTTTCGGAACAATTTCTCATGTTGGGGCTTCAATACAAGAGGGACATTACAGACGAGCAGCATGGAGGTATTTGGATGTTTTTTGGTGTGTCTTTTTGTTACGAAGACAGTTGGTATCCATTAGCAACCGTCATATGGACATGCACTGCTACGCCGAGACCCCCTGTAACTCAGAGAAGCCACGGAGGACTCTGAAACTTCTCCCAGCCCTTAATAGTCGACAATTTCAATTTTGGGTGAACTATCCCTTTAATGTAAATATTTAAGGTCCCTATAAGACGTATGGAGCAGTGAGAGACGTGAGAAGTGTCCTATAATCATCCCTGTGACAGATGGGCAGTCTAGCTGACCATATTTTTAATGAATGACTGTTGTGTGTGTGTGTGCCGGTAGTATTTATCTGTCTATTTTTATATTGTGTATTTGCTTTTATTGTGCTGCTGGGACAAACAAATTCCCTCTTCGGGATTAATAAAGTGAATTGAATTGAATTGAATTGAATGTGGTTTGATCTCTCTTAAGGACTGGCTCCAATACCCCAAAGTGCAGAAGGAAGACTTCAAGACCAACTACAACGAGCTGGTCTGCTCCGTCAGCGAGTACCGCCCCGACCCGACCGACAGCGAGAGCTCCGACGGCTCGAGCTCCTCCGTCACCACCGACCAGACCGACTGCTCCGTCTGCATCACGGTCACCAAGGAGGAGGAGGAGGAGGAGGAGTTCAGCCCCGACTGCTCCTCCTCCTCCTCCTCCTCCTCCTCCTCCTCCTCCTCCCCGATGCTCCCCGAGCCTCAGGACTAGTTCCTCTCATCAGCGACTGGAAGGGTCACAACATCATCTAGAGCAGGGGTGTCAAACTCATTTTAGTTCAGGGGCCACATTCAGCGCAATTTGATCTCAAGTGGGCCAGACTGGTAAAATAAGAGCAAAATAACCTATAAATAATAACTCTTAACATGTTTCTTTGTTTTAGTGCAAAGAAGTACATTATTATGTAAGATGTTTACATTACTGTAAATGAACTGTCCTTTTACAAAACATGTTATGAACAACCTGAAATTTCATGAGAAAAACAAATGCAATTTCAACAATATTATGCCTCTTCTGTCTTTAATGTAGTTTTCACACTTGTCAAATTCATCCCGCGGGCCGGACTGGACCCTCTGGTGGGCCGGTTTTGGCCCACGGGCCGCATGTTTGACATCCCTGATCTATAGTCTCATATAGTTACTGTTATAAAACACAGCAGCTAAACACAGAAACCGCTAGTTTCACCGTGTTTTACCATCAAATCAACGTTGAGACGTTTCCATGAAAAGATACAAAGTCAAAGTCAGCGATGAAAGTGTTTTATTTGAAGCAGATGAACAACCAGTTGGAGGCGCTGCCTTTCTAACGTCTGTCCATTCCAATAAGAAAACACCTTTTATCTTTTTAATTCTTATTCTTCTCGACCCTTGACCTCTCTGGCCAAATGTCCCCCCAGGGAGACAATAAAGTATCTATCTATCTATCTATCTATCTATCTATCTATCTATCTATCTATCTATCTATCTATCTATCTATCTATCTATCTATCTATCTATCTATCTATCTATCTACTTCTGAGTCCATCTCTAAGGCCAGTATTATCATTGATGATATGATGGACGTGAACTCTTTTCTTACAGTTAAAAGCTGTTTGATATTACTGTAAACAGGGAACAGAATGTGAATCCGCTGAGCGACGGGTTAGAGTAATAGAGTAACCGGCCGTGGACACGATGCTCAGCAGGCTGAGTCCAGTTCAGACCAGTCCAGTCCAGCCCAGATTGACATGTTTACACCGTGTGACCTTGACTCTCTGTGACGTTAATGTCACACTTGTTTTCATCTTTATGTGTTTTTGTCTGTTTGGAATCTGTAAAAAAAAAAGAAAGAGAAAAAAACCCTGCTGTTATGAGATGTAAGTGAAGCTTCAAACAGAAAATCTGTCTATTTCTGACATTTACTGTGACTTCAGGTAAAACAAGTCGAAGTCATTTATTGTCATTCCACTTCATGTTAGACATGACAGAATGAAATTTGTACCCAGGTCCCAGATAGAAAGTAATTAAACACATATAAAAAGCTAAGAACAGGCACAATCTAAAATCAGACATTTCTATAGACAGAAAAAATATATAAATAAATAAAATAAATTAGTACATTCACAAAAATGGCAAGTAGTCAGTGCAAGAGAGACAGCAGGTGTGTAAAGAAGCAGCTAATGTTGTAATGTTGTTGTAATGTATTCAACCGATAAACCAGCCGTCACTTCGTTTTGCTCATATTCACAGTAAAAACTTCTATTAAGGTACCGGAGGAACAGGCTCTAAATCCTGTTTATACATTTCCACCTTTATTAACTATTTTATTGGCAATTTAGTTATTTTTTGATAAATGTTTAGTTGGAAAGGATTAATGGTAAGAAAAAAGACCGAGTAGTGCACAGAGCACAACACGTGGTTTCATAACTTTAAACTTGAAATTACTCACAACCTGGCAACCCAACGGTCCATCATGAAATCTGCCCCGGTATAAAATCACCACAATACCTTAATATCTTTGAATGTACGTTGTTTTAACGTTTTTGATATTGTAACCTACTTTTTCATTTACTTCTGTTTAGTTTGGTTGACTCTGTTGTATTATCCTTGCTGTATTTTTCTCTTTTTGAACAATAAATATATCAATAAATACAGTGTCGTCATGCAAGTTTGAATCCTTCCATACTCACCAGTGGTGGACAGTAATGGAGTAAATTTACTTGAGTATTAGATTTCTTTGGTACTTATTACGGCTTGTCATGGTGCAGTACCGCCTCTATCCTCCAGGGGGAGCGGCTTGGTGCAGTACCGCCTCTATCCTCCAGGGGGAGCAGCATGGTGCAGTACCGCCTCTATCCTCCAGGGGGAGCAGCATGGTGCAGTACCGCCTCTATCCTCCAGGGGGAGCGGCTTGGTGCAGTACCGCCTCTATCCTCCAGGGGGAGCAGCATGGTGCAGTACCACCTCTATCCTCCAGGGGGAGCAGCATGGTGCAGTACCGCCTCTATCCTCCAGGGGGAGCAGCATGGTGCAGTACCACCTCTATCCTCCAGGGGGAGCAGCTTGTCATGGTGCAGTACCGCCTCTATCCTCCAGGGGGAGCAGCTTGGTGCAGTACCGCCTCTATCCTCCAGTGGGAGCAGCATGGTGCAGTACCGCCTCTATCCTCCAGGGGGAGCAGCTTGGTGCAGTACCGCCTCTATCCTCCAGTGGGAGCAGCATGGTGCAGTACCGCCTCTATCCTCCAGGGGGAGCAGCATGGTGCAGTACCACCTCTATCCTCCAGGGGGAGCAGCTTGTCATGGTGCAGTACCACCTCTATCCTCCAGGGGGAGCAGCATGGTGCAGTACCGCCTGTGACCTCCAGGGGGAGCAGCATGGTGCAGTACCGCCTCTAACCTCCAGGGGGAGCAGCATGGTGCAGTACCGCCTGTAACCTCCAGGGGGAGCAGCTTGGTGCAGTACCACCTCTATCCTCCAGGGGGAGCAGCTTGTCATGGTGCAGTACCGCCTCTATCCTCCAGGGGGAGCAGCATGGTGCAGTACCGCCTCTATCCTCCAGGGGGAGCAGCTTGTCATGGTGCAGTACCGCCTCTATCCTCCAGGGGGAGCAGCATGGTGCAGTACCGCCTCTATCCTCCAGGGGAGCAGCATGGTGCAGTACCGCCTCTATCCTCCAGGGGGAGCAGCTTGGTGCAGTACCGCCTCTATCCTCCAGGGGGAGCGGCATGGTGCAGTACCGCCTCTATCCTCCAGGGGGAGCAGCATGGTGCAGTACCGCCTCTATCCTCCAGGGGGAGCAGCATGGTGCAGTACCGCCTCTATCCTCCAGGGGGAGCAGCATGGTGCAGTACCGCCTGTGACCTCCAGGGGGAGCAGCATGGTGCAGTACCGCCTCTATCCTCCAGGGGGAGCAGCATGGTGCAGTACCGCCTGTAACCTCCAGGGGGAGCAGCTTGGTGCAGTACCGCCTCTATCCTCCAGGGGGAGCAGCTTGTCATGGTGCAGTACCGCCTCTATCCTCCAGGGGGAGCAGCATGGTGCAGTACCGCCTCTATCCTCCAGGGGGAGCAGCATGGTGCAGTACCGCCTCTATCCTCCAGGGGGAGCAGCTTGGTGCAGTACCGCCTCTATCCTCCAGGGGGAGCAGCATGGTGCAGTACCGCCTGTGACCTCCAGGGGGAGCAGCATGGTGCAGTACCGCCTCTATCCTCCAGGGGGAGCAGCATGGTGCAGTACCGCCTGTGACCTCCAGGGGGAGCAGCATGGTGCAGTACCGCCTCTATCCTCCAGGGGGAGCAGCATGGTGCAGTACCGCCTCTATCCTCCAGGGGGAGCAGCATGGTGCAGTACCGCCTCTATCCTCCAGGGGGAGCAGCATGGTGCAGTACCGCATCTATCCTCCAGGGGGAGCAGCATGGTGCAGTACCGCCTCTATCCTCCAGGGGGAGCAGCTTGTCATGGTGCAGTACCACCTCTATCCTCCAGGGGGAGCAGCATGGTGCAGTACCGCATCTATCCTCCAGGGGGAGCAGCATGGTGCAGTACCGCCTCTATCCTCCAGGGGGAGCAGCTTGGTGCAGTACCACCTCTATCCTCCAGGGGGAGCAGCATGGTGCAGTACCGCCTGTGACCTCCAGGAGGAGCAGCTTGGTGCAGTACCACCTCTATCCTCCAGGGGGAGCAGCATGGTGCAGTACCGCCTGTGACCTCCAGGAGGAGCAGCTTGGTGCAGTACCGCCTCTATCCTCCAGGGGGAGCAGCATGGTGCAGTACCGCCTCTATCCTCCAGGGGGAGCAGCTTGGTGCAGTACCGCCTCTATCCTCCAGGGGGAGCAGCTTGGTGCAGTACCACCTCTATCCTCCAGGGGGAGCAGCATGGTGCAGTACCGCCTCTATCCTCCAGGGGGAGCAGCATGGTGCAGTACCGCATCTATCCTCCAGGGGGAGCAGCTTGGTGCAGTACCGCCTCTATCCTCCAGGGGGAGCAGCTTGGTGCAGTACCACCTCTATCCTCCAGGGGGAGCAGCTTGGTGCAGTACCGCCTCTATCCTCCAGGGGGAGCAGCTTGGTGCAGTACCACCTCTATCCTCCAGGGGGAGCAGCTTGGTGCAGTACCACCTCTATCCTCCAGGGGGAGCAGCATGGTGCAGTACCGCCTCTATCCTCCAGGGGGAGCAGCTTGGTGCAGTACCACCTCTATCCTCCAGGGGGAGCAGCATGGTGCAGTACCGCCTCTATCCTCCAGGGGGAGCAGCATGGTGCAGTACCGTCTCTATCCTCCAGGGGGAGCAGCATGGTGCAGTACCGCCTGTGACCTCCAGGAGGAGCAGCTTGGTGCAGTACCGCCTCTATCCTCCAGGGGGAGCAGCTTGGTGCAGTACCACCTCTATCCTCCAGGGGGAGCAGCATGGTGCAGTACCGCCTCTATCCTCCAGGGGGAGCAGCATGGTGCAGTACCGTCTCTATCCTCCAGGGGGAGCAGCATGGTGCAGTACCGCCTGTGACCTCCAGGAGGAGCAGCTTGGTGCAGTACCGCCTCTATCCTCCAGGGGGAGCAGCATGGTGCAGTACCGCATCTATCCTCCAGGGGGAGCAGCTTGGTGCAGTACCACCTCTATCCTCCAGGGGGAGCAGCTTGGTGCAGTACCACCTCTATCCTCCAGGGGGAGCAGCTTGGTGCAGTACCACCTCTATCCTCCAGGGGGAGCAGCATGGTGCAGTACCACCTCTATCCTCCAGGGGGAGCAGCATGGTGCAGTACCGCCTCTATCCTCCAGGGGGAGCAGCATGGTGCAGTACCGCCTCTATCCTCCAGGGGGAGCAGCATGGTGCAGTACCGCCTGTGACCTCCAGGAGGAGCAGCTTGGTGCAGTACCGCCTCTATCCTCCAGGGGGAGCAGCATGGTGCAGTACCGCCTCTATCCTCCAGGGGGAGCAGCTTGTCATGGTGCAGTACCGCCTCTATCCTCCAGGGGGAGCAGCTTGTCATGGTGCAGTGCCGCCTCTATCCTCCAGGGGGAGCAGCATGGTGCAGTACCGCCTCTATCCTCCAGGGGGAGCAGCTTGTCATGGTGCAGTACCGCCTCTATCCTCCAGGGGGAGCAGCTTGTCATGGTGCAGTGCCGCCTCTATCCTCCAGGGGGAGCAGCTTGGTGCAGTACCGCCTCTATCCTCCAGGGGGAGCAGCATGGTGCAGTACCACCTCTATCCTCCAGGGGGAGCAGCATGGTGCAGTACCGCCTCTATCCTCCAGGGGGAGCAGCATGGTGCAGTACCACCTCTATCCTCCAGGGGGAGCAGCATGGTGCAGTACCGCCTCTATCCTCCAGGGGGAGCAGCATGGTGCAGTACCACCTCTATCCTCCAGGGGGAGCAGCATGGTGCAGTACCGCCTGTGACCTCCAGGGGGAGCAGCTTGTCATGGTGCAGTACCACCTCTATCCTCCAGGGGGAGCAGCATGGTGCAGTACCGCCTCTATCCTCCAGGGGGAGCAGCATGGTGCAGTACCGTCTCTATCCTCCAGGGGGAGCAGCTTGGTGCAGTACCGCCTCTATCCTCCAGGGGGAGCAGCATGGTGCAGTACCACCTCTATCCTCCAGGGGGAGCAGCTTGGTGCAGTACCGCCTCTATCCTCCAGGGGGAGCAGCTTGGTGCAGTACCGCCTCTATCCTCCAGGGGGAGCAGCATGGTGCAGTACCGCCTCTATCCGCCAGGGGGAGCAGCTTGGTGCAGTACCGCCTCTATCCTCCAGGGGGAGCAGCATGGTGCAGTACCACCTCTATCCTCCAGGGGGAGCAGCTTGGTGCAGTACCGCCTCTATCCTCCAGGGGGAGCAGCTTGGTGCAGTACCGCCTCTATCCTCCAGGGGGAGCAGCATGGTGCAGTACCGCCTCTACCCTCCAGGGGGAGCGGCTTGTCATGGTGCAGTACCACCTCTATCCTCCAGGGGGAGCAGCATGGTGCAGTACCGCCTCTATCCTCCAGGGGGAGCAGCTTGTCATGGTGCAGTACCGCCTCTATCCTCCAGGGGGAGCAGCATGGTGCAGTACCGCCTCTATCCTCCAGGGGGAGCAGCATGGTGCAGTACCGCCTGTAACCTCCAGGGGGAGCAGCATGGTGCAGTACCGCCTCTATCCTCCAGGGGGAGCAGCTTGTCATGGTGCAGTACCACCTCTATCCTCCAGGGGGAGCAGCATGGTGCAGTACCGCCTCTATCCTCCAGGGGAGCGGCTTGGTGCAGTACCGCCTGTGACCTCCAGGAGGAGCAGCTTGGTGCAGTACCGCCTCTATCCTCCAGGGGGAGCAGCTTGGTGCAGTACCACCTCTATCCTCCAGGGGGAGCAGCATGGTGCAGTACCGCCTCTATCCTCCAGGGGGAGCAGCATGGTGCAGTACCGTCTCTATCCTCCAGGGGGAGCAGCATGGTGCAGTACCGCCTGTGACCTCCAGGAGGAGCAGCTTGGTGCAGTACCGCCTCTATCCTCCAGGGGGAGCAGCATGGTGCAGTACCGCATCTATCCTCCAGGGGGAGCAGCTTGGTGCAGTACCACCTCTATCCTCCAGGGGGAGCAGCTTGGTGCAGTACCACCTCTATCCTCCAGGGGGAGCAGCTTGGTGCAGTACCACCTCTATCCTCCAGGGGGAGCAGCATGGTGCAGTACCACCTCTATCCTCCAGGGGGAGCAGCATGGTGCAGTACCGCCTCTATCCTCCAGGGGGAGCAGCATGGTGCAGTACCGCCTCTATCCTCCAGGGGGAGCAGCATGGTGCAGTACCGCCTCTATCCTCCAGGGGGAGCAGCATGGTGCAGTACCGCCTCTATCCTCCAGGGGGAGCAGCTTGTCATGGTGCAGTACCGCCTCTATCCTCCAGGGGGAGCAGCATGGTGCAGTACCGCCTCTATCCTCCAGGGGGAGCAGCTTGGTGCAGTACCGCCTCTATCCTCCAGGGGGAGCAGCATGGTGCAGTACCGCCTCTATCCTCCAGGGGGAGCAGCTTGTCATGGTGCAGTACCGCCTCTATCCTCCAGGGGGAGCAGCTTGTCATGGTGCAGTACCGCCTCTATCCTCCAGGGGGAGCAGCATGGTGCAGTACCACCTCTATCCTCCAGGGGGAGCAGCATGGTGCAGTACCGTCTCTATCCTCCAGGGGGAGCAGCTTGGTGCAGTACCGCCTCTATCCTCCAGGGGGAGCAGCATGGTGCAGTACCACCTCTATCCTCCAGGGGAGCAGCATGGTGCAGTACCGCCTCTATCCTCCAGGGGGAGCAGCATGGTGCAGTACCACCTCTATCCTCCAGGGGGAGCAGCATGGTGCAGTACCGCCTCTATCCTCCAGGGGGAGCAGCATGGTGCAGTACCACCTCTATCCTCCAGGGGGAGCAGCTTGGTGCAGTACCGCCTCTATCCTCCAGGGGGAGCAGCATGGTGCAGTACCGCCTCTATCCTCCAGGGGGAGCAGCTTGGTGCAGTACCGCCTCTATCCTCCAGGGGGAGCAGCTTGGTGCAGTACCGCCTCTATCCTCCAGGGGGAGCAGCATGGTGCAGTACCGCCTCTATCCGCCAGGGGGAGCAGCTTGGTGCAGTACCGCCTCTATCCTCCAGGGGGAGCAGCATGGTGCAGTACCACCTCTATCCTCCAGGGGGAGCAGCTTGGTGCAGTACCGCCTCTATCCTCCAGGGGGAGCAGCTTGGTGCAGTACCGCCTCTATCCTCCAGGGGGAGCAGCATGGTGCAGTACCGCCTCTACCCTCCAGGGGGAGCGGCTTGTCATGGTGCAGTACCACCTCTATCCTCCAGGGGGAGCAGCATGGTGCAGTACCGCCTCTATCCTCCAGGGGGAGCAGCTTGTCATGGTGCAGTACCGCCTCTATCCTCCAGGGGGAGCAGCATGGTGCAGTACCGCCTCTATCCTCCAGGGGGAGCAGCATGGTGCAGTACCGCCTGTAACCTCCAGGGGGAGCAGCATGGTGCAGTACCGCCTCTATCCTCCAGGGGGAGCAGCTTGTCATGGTGCAGTACCACCTCTATCCTCCAGGGGGAGCAGCATGGTGCAGTACCGCCTCTATCCTCCAGGGGAGCGGCTTGGTGCAGTACCGCCTCTATCCTCCAGGGGGAGCAGCTTGGTGCAGTACCGCCTCTATCCTCCAGGGGGAGCGGCTTGGTGCAGTACCGCCTCTATCCTCCAGGGGGAGCGGCTTGGTGCAGTACCGCCTCTATCCTCCAGGGGGAGCAGCTTGGTGCAGTACCGCCTGTAACCTCCAGGGGGAGCAGCATGGTGCAGTACCGCCTCTATCCTCCAGGGGGAGCGGCTTGGTGCAGTACCGCCTGTGACCTCCAGGGGGAGCGGCTTGGTGCAGTACCGCCTCTATCCTCCAGGGGGAGCAGCATGGTGCAGTACCACCTCTAACCTCCAGGGGGAGCAGCTTGGTGCAGTACCGCCTCTATCCTCCAGGGGGAGCAGCATGGTGCAGTACCGCCTCTATCCTCCAGGGGGAGCAGCTTGTCATGGTGCAGTACCACCTCTATCCTCCCGGGGGAGCAGCAGCATGGTGCAGTACCGCCTCTATCCTCCAGGGGGAGCAGCTTGGTGCAGTACCGCCTCTATCCTCCAGGGGGAGCAGCATGGTGCAGTACCGCCTCTATCCTCCAGGGGGAGCAGCATGGTGCAGTACCGCCTCTATCCTCCAGGGGGAGCAGCATGGTGCAGTACCGCATCTATCCTCCAGGGGGAGCAGCATGGTGCAGTACCACCTCTATCCTCCAGGGGGAGCAGCTTGGTGCAGTACCGCCTCTATCCTCCAGGGGGAGCAGCATGGTGCAGTACCACCTCTATCCTCCAGGGGGAGCAGCTTGGTGCAGTACCGCCTCTATCCTCCAGGGGGAGCAGCATGGTGCAGTACCGCCTCTATCCTCCAGGGGGAGCAGCTTGTCATGGTGCAGTACCACCTCTATCCTCCAGGGGGAGCAGCATGGTGCAGTACCGCCTCTATCCTCCAGGGGGAGCAGCTTGGTGCAGTACCGCCTCTATCCTCCAGGGGGAGCGGCTTGGTGCAGTACCGCCTCTATCCTCCAGGGGGAGCAGCTTGGTGCAGTACCGCCTGTGACCTCCAGGGGGAGCAGCATGGTGCAGTACCGCCTCTATCCTCCAGGGGGAGCAGCTTGGTGCAGTACCGCCTCTATCCTCCAGGGGGAGCAGCATGGTGCAGTACCGCCTCTATCCTCCAGGGGGAGCAGCTTGTCATGGTGCAGTACCGCCTCTATCCTCCAGGGGGAGCAGCTTGTCATGGTGCAGTACCGCCTCTATCCTCCAGGGGGAGCAGCATGGTGCAGTACCGCCTCTATCCTCCAGGGGGAGCAGCATGGTGCAGTACCGCCTCTATCCTCCAGGGGGAGCAGCATGGTGCAGTACCGCCTCTATCCTCCAGGGGGAGCAGCTTGTCATGGTGCAGTACCACCTCTATCCTCCAGGGGGAGCAGCATGGTGCAGTACCGCCTCTATCCTCCAGGGGGAGCGGCATGGTGCAGTACCGCCTCTATCCTCCAGGGGGAGCAGCATCGTGCAGTACCGCCTCTATCCTCCAGGGGGAGCAGCTTCGTGCAGTACCGCCTGTGACCTCCAGGGGGAGCAGCTTGGTGCAGTACCACCTCTATCCTCCAGGGGGAGCAGCTTGGTGCAGTACCGCCTGTGACCTCCAGGGGGAGCGGCTCGTCCCGCCGCAGCAGCCGGACTTGAAGCAGCAGCAGTCGGACTGAACTGAAGCGGCGCAGCGCGGCTGTGGCCCCCGCAGGAAGACTCACCAGAGGCGGCTGCTGCTCCGCGCTGACCCGCTGATCGGCTGCAGACAGAGTGGATGTTGTAGATGTTGGATGTTGTTGTGGATGTTGAGTCCAGAGCAGATTTAACCCGTTAACCTCCTCCTCTCCGCTCTGCTCCACCCGCCGCTTCGCCCCAGCCCAGAGGCGCCATGACGGAGCCCGCGGTGGCCGACACCCGGCGGCTGAACTCGAAGCCGCAGGACCTGACGGACGCCTACGGCCCCCCCAGCAACTTCCTGGAGATCGACGTCTACGACCCGCAGGTGGTCGGCGTGGGCCGCAACCGCTACACCACCTACGAAGTCCGCATGAGGGTGAGAAGAGAGAGAAGAGAGGGTCTGGTGGTTGTTGTTGTTGCTAACTGAGGCTAGGCTAGGCTAGGCTACCGTTAGCTTAGCGCGCCGTGACGTCAGCGGCGGCCGGCGGCAGCAGCTCTGTGGGCGGCGCCGGTCAAACCGGAGCTCCGGGGCTGAGCCGCGGCCTAGCGGCTAGCGGCTAGCTGAGCGGCTAGCTGAGCGGTTAGCTGAGCGGACAGCAGGAAGTTTACACAACTAACACAACAACATGAGATGGAAACACGTTAACACGCTAAAGAGGTTTAATATCTGTATGTTGACAGCTGACTGGACCGGGAGCAGAGACTCGGGAGGGAAAACAGGAGCTAACTGAAGCTAACAGGAGCTAACGGCTAACTGAAGCTAACGGCTAACTGAAGCTAACGGCTAACTCAGCAGAATAAACAGGATCTCATATTAAAACACAACCAACACGTTTCTCTGAAATGTTCCTCAACAACATAAAAGACCGTGAACCTGACGTGAAGGAGCTAAATGACTGTTTACAGTGTCTGTGTGTATTAAATAATAAACACACTGGTAATAATGATAATACTAATCAAAGTGCTGGTTCAGATTGACAGTTACACAGAAACTCCCTGACACAGCAAACTGCAGAGGTTTTCAGGAAGCTCAAGGAACTAAGACTGTAATTGCGTAATTATCCTTTACAGCTTCACTTGTGTTGATTTGGACGCTCACTGTAAAAACCAGACACACACAACATTACCACATAGAGACTGACTCTAACTCTGACTCAGACAGCTGAGACAGGGCAAGTCAATTATTCTTCTACTTCCACATGTGCAACCAGGAAATGTACCTTTTATTATGAACAGAGAAAAACCATGGATACCTGAAGGAAGTTTGTCGTATTGTGGCTCATAACTGAATATGAAAAATATATGCAGCAGTAAATGATGTTTGTTTTGGAGGAGAGGAGACGCTGCAGCTTTGATAACAGTTAAACGTCATTTCTGTCACATACGAGGAAACACAATTTCACACCATACAACAATCACAGCTTAATATAAACGTATTTCATATCGGCTACTGCAATAATACACAAAAATATGCATTAAAACCTCAACAAAGAACTTAAAATGTCTAAATTCTAACCGTTTAAGACGAGGGCATGACGCCATGTTTTGATGTTGTGGTGACAACAAGTCAGAAAGTCGGAGCTCTGATATGATACCAGAGTTTCTGATCTGTAATTTCCGAGTTTGATGCCGTTCAATTCATTTTTTACAACTCGGAGCTCATTTTATTTTCTGACTTCTGAGTTCTTTGAACGCAGCATCAGTGTGTTGCTCCGTCTGAACCGGCTCAGACCGGATCAAACAGCTGAGGGTCGTTCATCAATAGAACTCATCAGTTATAAAGTCACACGTTACAGAGTTTGTCTCTTCATACGTATAAAGGTAAAGGTGCTTTATTTGTCTCATATACGTACGTATCGTGGCTGAGTTTGATGCTGTAAAGAGCTGATGATGAGTTTTCTGTTGTTGTTTCTGTGCAGACGAACCTCCCCATCTTCAAACTGAAGGACTCGTGTGTGAGGAGAAGATACAGCGACTTCGAGTGGCTAAAGAACGAGCTGGAGAGAGACAGTAAGGTGAGAGAGCTGCAGCTCCCTGATTGGGAGAAGTTTCAGAGTCCTCCGTGGCTTCTCTGAGTTACAGGGGGTCTCGGCGTAGCAGTGCATGTCCATATGACGGTTGCAAATGGATACCAACTGTCTTCGTAACAAAAAGACACACCAAAAAACATCCAGATACCTCCATGCTGCTCGTATGTAATGTCCCTCTGGTATTGAAGCCCCGACATGAGAAACTGTTCTGAAATAAATTAAATAAGTCTATATTTTAAGCTTGTTTGTAGCGGAAGCTTCTCGAAGCTCCTCTTCCTGGTCCGTCCAAATCTCGCGCGATTTGCTCCAGCGTCGGAGGGTGAGTAGATAGTGAGGGAAATTAGAATTTTGGGTGAACTATCCTTTTAACTGAAGCATTCCAGAGACTCAGTTCAACTCCAGTGTGGAGACATTAATGAGTCAGGTTCTCTGCTCTTACAGCAACAAGCATCAGCAAACAGATGACAGGTTATTTCTTAATAGTGTTAACAAAGTGCTTCATACAGAAGGTTTTCAGCTGAGGTTATTACTCCGGGGTGAATGAGGACTTCCATGTGCCTTCTCCTTTACCGCCGTTGTTTTCTTTTCTAGATAGTATAAATACTCGATAATTGAAAATTGCTCATCGTCAAAACGGCATTTACGACGATATGCACCGGCCACCTCTACGTTCGACTTGACGTGAATCGATACTCGGTACTTTGGTGGGGGTTCGGTCGGTGCCAATAAAAGAACTGAACTCGGTTCACACACACTAATACATCCCAGTGTTTCCTCTGGGATGTATTAGGGAGTGGCAGAGCGCCCCCCCCCCCCCCCCCAGTTTCTACCAAATCAACATCTGTTTTTCTTCCTTTTTTTACTGCAACATACGGTTCACGTCATGATAACGTCTGTATTTAACCACCGTATGTCTTTTTTTGACACTTCAAGAGACTTTTGGTTAGGTTACCATGGTTACGTCATGGCTCGTTCTGCTGTCAGACACACGCACACACACGTTTATATTACTGCGCGATGTCCTGTTAAACTGATGGGCTACAGTCACCTAATGATCATCAGCCCAGTGGACTCAGACACTCAGTTTCTTTTTTTTTTTTTTGCTTTTCCACTAGCACTCAAGCGCGACGTCCGACACGAGAATCAAACCCACTAATTTTAAAAACACAGCGGCAGCAGCAGCCGCTGATCTGAACTGAGACTGTTGTTGTTCTGTCACTGAGTGAAAACACACTGAATGGCGGGCCGCCACTGCTAAATGGATGTAGAGGAAACGCTGCACCCAGCTGCTCCTCTTCTGCTATTCATCTGTTCTTCATCTGCTCCTGATGCTGTGATGATAAGACTTCTCTGACCTCTGACCTCTGACCTCTGACCCTCAGATTGTAGTTCCTCCTCTTCCGGGCAAAGCCCTGAAGAGACAGCTGCCGTTCCGCGGAGACGAAGGTCTGTTCGAGGAGTCGTTCATCGAGGAGCGGCGATCGGGTCTGGAGCAGTTCATCAACAGGTACAAGTTCAGTCAAAACTCAGAGTTCAGAGGAAACACAGATAACAAACGTAGAAATGACTAAACGTTTGAAGTTGTGTTGAAAGAAGTCACTGATCCGAACCTGAACTGCTGCTGCGTTCACGACGACTCGGAGGAAACTGAGAAGTCTGAACTGTCTGAGTTCCACGTCTCAGAGTTCAGGCTGGTTCATTCAGTCTGGTGGTTGATCACTACAAACATCTACAGCAGTTTGTGTCGAGCTGCAACTAACGACCAGTCTGGTTGTCGACTCATCTATCCACTATGGTTTTGATTAGTCGACTAGTCACCATTATTTTGGCCTTTGGTTTTACCTCTTCTTCTCAGAGCAAAGTAAAAACCCATGAAACATGTTTTAGTAACATAACTGTTTTAATGGAACACAAAGTAATGAAATAATACAATATTAAAGTCAGAGTTTCCCCCTGGTGGCACGGTGGCGGTGGCCCAGCGGCCACCAGACGTGGTTATAGTGACGGAGCCAGACCCTCGCCACTCTGAGCCGGTCCACCGACCGATGGACCGATGGCAGACTGGTTCATAGGAAGAGAGGGCAGGCCGGTCTAACAGCAGGGGAAAGGGGGGGTAAAACCCCTATAGTCACAGCAGTAGGTTGATCTCCTTTAATTATCGGTGCATGTTGTTTTGAGATGGGCGGGGCAGAGACGTGAGCTGCAGTGAACGGTCCAGGTCCCCTGTCCCTCATCAAACTCATCAAATACACAATCCAACAACTCCACAACGCTCTGGTGGACAAGTTGTGAGCTGCACATTCACCACGCTATGAGATAATAACACAACGTTACCACACAGAGTTGTTTTAGAGGGAAATACAGCCGGAACTACATTCAGGACACGGCTGCTGCTGGGCGGAGGGATTTCAGGAGAGAAATTAGAGTATTTGCTTCTTCATGTGTCGTAATGTTACATCATCATTTCCTAGCGTGGTGAATGTGCAGGTCACAACTTGTCCACTCTGAGATGAAACCTGAACGTCCAACCTGTAACTTCTGAGTTTGACGCCGTTCGATTCATTTTTCACTTCAACTCAGAGCTCAGAGCTCGTTTCTCCGAGTCGTCCTGAACGCAGCATCAACCTGCATGTAAACCTGAACCTTCGTCAGCTGACCAGTCACAGCTCCTCACACAGCGGCTTTACTCTGTGTGTGTGTGTGTGTGTGTGTGTGTGTCTGTGTGTGTGTGTAGAATTGCAGGTCACCCTCTGGCCCAGAACGAGCGCTGTCTCCACATGTTTCTTCAGGAGGAAAGCATCGACCGGAACTACATTCCTGGAAAAGTACGACTCATGTTGTAATGTTTCAGTGGGCTGTGGCATGGGAGGGGTTAACCTGTGGGCGACCGAGGCTGCTCTCTGTTCTCTCTCTCTCTCTCTCTCTCTCTGTAGACTTGGAGTGGGGGGGGGGGGCGATACGGCAAAAATATCATATCACGGTTTTTGAGAAACAACATAACGATCTCGATTTTATCACAATCTTAAATCTAAAATTGAAAACCGGACAATTTAGGTCAAAGAGCCTTTCTGAACAGATTTTAATGGGCTCTATGCACAGCTCCACTACTTCCTGAACTTAAAGCAGCTCTTTTATTTCCTGCCTTACATTATTAGACAAACTGATTAATCCAGGTGTGTCTGAGTAGTCACAAGTAGTAGTAGTAATTTATTTGTCCCCGTAGGGAAATTGAGTTGCAGCAGATCACTTGACATTTCATCTAATAAAACAACAACACAGATAAAAACACAGTACAACTTTCACACAGATTAACACTCGTCATTAACACTCATCATCAGCAGTGTTGGTAATAACGGCGTTAGAGTATAACGGCATTACTAAGGGCGTTATATTTTTCAGTAACGAGTAATCTAATTGATTACTTTTCCCATCGTTACAACGCCGTTGCCGTTACTGAGAATGTGAAGTGGCGCGTTACTACAGTTCGGTTGAATGAAACGCACGGTGGTTTCGGCCACACGTCAGCTGCCTCAGGTCAGGGCATGACGGCGAGCTAAAGGTAACGTAGCTAACGCAGCATCCCAGACCCATCAGCTGTGCGCCAGTGCAGCCCCTGGGACACAGCTCGAGGGTCACAGCGAGACACACAAGCACCCACTCCACCCGAGCAGCAGCAGCGGTATGAATCCGACAGACAGACGGACTCCAATTATGACATCAGTCTACAGAAATGACGGATAGAGGGGAAAAGGCTTTATGCACAGCTCCACTGCTCCACAGCTCCACTGCTCCTGATTCCAGGTGTCTGACCATTGTTGTGACTACTGAGGTCAGAGTCACAGACACACCTGGATTAGGCTAATCAGTTTGTCCAATAATGCAAGACAGGAAATAAAGGAGCTGGTTTAAGTTCAGGAAGTAAGTGGAGCTGTGCATAAAGCCTATTCCATCAACCTTTATTTAGTGGGAGCATTGGAAAAAAACCACCAAAAAAAACGTTTTAAAGAAACGAAAAAGTTACTTTCTCAGTAACGCATTACTTTTTGGTTTAAGTAACTCAGTTACTAACTGAGTTACTTTTTAAATGAAGTAACTAGTAACTGTAACTAGTTACTATTTTTCATTAACTTGCACAACACTGATCATCAGTGAGTCAGTTTTATGTTTATCTCAGCCTTAACCTGGTCAGACCAGCTGAGCAGCTGTGAGCTGACCAACACTAACAGTGACTATCGATTATTATTAAGGGATTTAATGGCCTGGGGCACAAAAGAACATGTAGCTCTGTTTTTAGTAAACAGAGGGGGGCGATATCGTCGCCCGGATGGAAGAGGGTTAAATGAGTGGGCAAGGGGCCGGTGCCTTTGGTCACCTATAATATTCCTTGCCTTTTTCTCTATCCTATCTCTGTAGATGCCTTCCATACATGGCAGAGTGATGCGCAGCAATTTCCTAGATATGGTTATAATTTCTCTAACCCTCTTTTTCTGTGCCTCTGTGGGCATTGCCAAACCAGCAGGTAATACAAAAAGAAAGAATGCTTTCAATGAAGGAGCAGTAGAACATTTGAAGCATGGTCAGACACACCTGGATTCATCAGTTTGGGAGCTGCCTTTCAGAAATTCAGGAAGTAGTGGAGCTGTACATAGAGCCCTTCACGATTTAATATCGCCACATCGCCCACCCCTAACTCATCCTTCCTCCTCCTCCTCCTCTTCCTCCTCATCTGGAGCTGTTGATACTGTTGTAGATAATAATAACATCTATAATAACAGTAACGTTCCCGTGCGGTGACACTGTGTCTGGAGTCTCATCTCGTCTCCGTAGAGACCAGACCAGATCAGATCTAGTCTCTAACAGACGACGTCTCAGCTCTGGAGTTTCTTCTCCGTCCCTGTGATGATAATAATAATAATAATAATAATAATAATGATAATAATGATAACACTGAAGTGAATAAAGCAGAAGAACGTAGAAGAACGTGTGAATGTTTCACCTTCTGATCTGTTTCTCTTCTGTTTCTCCTCCAGGTATGAATGAAGTAAGTCTCCGTTCTCTCTGCTCTCTAACGATAACGATGCTGCTGAGGGAGGAGGGGGTCAGGGGTCAGAGGTCAGGGGTCAGGGGTCAAACTGTGAGGAGAAAAACATCACAAAGACTTGACAACAATCTGACACGGTCCTGGTTCAGTTCAGAATCAGAGTTCAGACTCTCATTATGGTCTGTTGGTCCGGGGGTAAGTTAACCAGAAAGCCACTTCCTGAGGCTTCTTAGTCCACCAGGACCAGAACCAGAACTAGACCAGGACCAGAACTAGACTAGAACTAGACCAGAACCAGGACCAGAACCAGAACCAGAACCAGAACCAGAACTAGACCAGAACTAGACCAGAACTAGACCAGGACCAGAACCAGACTAGAACTAGACCAGAACCAGGACCAGACCCAGAACCAGAACCAGAACTAGACCAGAACTTAGACCAGGACCAGAACTAGACTAGAACTAGACCAGACCCAGAACCAGAACCAGAACTAGACCAGAACTAGACCAGGACCAGAACTAGACCAGGACCAGAACCAGACTAGAACTAGACCAGAACCAGAACCAGAACCAGAACCAGACTAGAACTAGACCAGACCCAGACCTCCTCTTTCCAAACTAATGCTGATTGGCTGACATCGCACTAATCACCGGCTGCATGGCGACACGCTGTCTGTCTCTAACACTGCATGATGCTCTGGGCTCAGCTTGATGCACTGCATGCTGTAACTGTGTTTGAAGCTTCGTCGTTGACCCGTAACTGTGTTTGAAGCTTCGTCGTTGACCCGTAACTGTGTTTGAAGCTTCGTCGTTGACCCGTAACTGTGTCTGAAGCTTCAGCGTTGACCTCTAACTGTGTTTGAAGCTTCGTCGTTGACCCGTAACTGTGTTTGAAGCTTCGTCGTTGACCCGTAACTGTGTTTGAAGCTTCAGCGTTGACCCGTAACTGTGTTTGAAGCTTCAGCGTTGACCCGTAACTGTGTCTGAAGCTTCAGCGTTGACCCGTAACTGTGTTTGAAGCTTCAGCGTTGACCTGTAACTGTGTTTGAAGCTTCGGCGTTGAGTTAGAAGCTTCGGCGTTGACCCGTAACTGTGTTAGAAGCTTCGGCGTTGACCCGTAACTGTGTTTGAAGCTTCGTAGCTGTGTCTGAAGCTTCGGCGTTGACCCGTAACTGTGTTTGAAGCTTCAGCGTTGACCCCTAGCTGTGTTTGAAGCTTCGGCGTTGACCCGTAGCTGTGTCTGAAGCTTCGGCGTTGACCCGTAACTGTGTTTGAAGCTTCAGCGTTGACCCGTAACTGTGTTTGAAGCTTCAGCGTTGACCCGTAACTGTGTTTGAAGCTTCAGCGTTGACCCGTAACTGTGTTTGAAGCTTCAGCGTTGACCCGTAACTGTGTTTGAAGCTTCAGCGTTGACCCGTAACTGTGTCTGAAGCTTCGGCGTTGACCCGTAGCTGTGTCTGAAGCTTCGGCGTTGACCCGTAGCTGTGTCTGAAGCTTCGGCGTTGACCCGTAGCTGTGTCTGAAGCTTCAGCGTTGACCCGTAACTGTGTCTGAAGCTTCAGCGTTGACCTCTAACTGTGTCTGAAGCTTCAGCGTTGACCCGTAACTGTGTCTGAAGCTTCAGCGTTGACCTCTAACTGTGTCTGAAGCTTCAGCGTTGACCCGTAACTGTGTCTGAAGCTTCAGCGTTGACCCGTAACTGTGTCTGAAGCTTCGGCGTTGACCCGTAGCTGTGTCTGAAGCTTCGGCGTTGACCCGTAGCTGTGTCTGAAGCTTCGGCGTTGACCCGTAGCTGTGTTTGAAGCTTCGGCGTTGACCCGTAGCTGTGTCTGAAGCTTCAGCGTTGACCCGTAACTGTGTTTGAAGCTTCAGCGTTGACCCGTAACTGTGTTTGAAGCTTCAGCGTTGACCCGTAACTGTGTTTGAAGCTTCGGCGTTGACCCGTAACTGTGTTTGAAGCTTCAGCGTTGACCCGTAACTGTGTTTGAAGCTTCGGCGTTGACCCGTAACTGTGTTTGAAGCTTCGGCGTTGACCCGTAACTGTGTTTGAAGCTTCGGCGTTGACCCGTAACTGTGTCTGAAGCTTCAGCGTTGACCTCTAACTGTGTCTGAAGCTTCAGCGTTGACCCGTAACTGTGTCTGAAGCTTCGTCGTTGACCCGTAACTGTGTTTGAAGCTTCGGCGTTGACCCGTAACTGTGTCTGAAGCTTCAGCGTTGACCCGTAGCTGTGTTTGAAGCTTCAGCGTTAACCTCTAACTGTGTTTGAAGCTTCAGCGTTTGAAGCTTCAGCGTTGACCTGTAACTGTGTTTGAAGCTTCAGTGTTTGAAGCTTCAGCGTTTGAAGCTTCAGCGTTGACCTGTAACTGTGTTTGAAGCTTCAGCGTTGACCCGTAACTGTGTTTGAAGCTTCAGCGTTGACCTGTAACTGTGTTTGAAGCTTCAGCGTTGACCTCTAACTATCGTTTGTGTCCCAGACTTCCTGACGCTGCTCCTGCTCCTCCACATTTATTTCTACGTCACCTCATTCCGAAGCCGGTGGAAAGAGTCCGAACTGATCAGTAGGAAAAACACACAACTGTTGCTCTGGACGACGACGACAACCAGAGATCAATGTATAAAACCTTTGGTGTTGTGTCTTCATTCAGCCATTCCACTTCTACTGTCTGTATGTGCATTATGATTGATTTAATCAGAGAAAAAGAAAACCTTCCATATATTCTGTCTGTCTTTTTATTATAATTATAACTAGATTTATTTCTTTTCTTTTCTTTTTTTACAACAATGATGGTTCTGTCTGTTTCTTCTGAATGTCTTTTTAATCGATCATGTTAAGAAAGTTGCTCGTTTCTTTTGCTTCGGTCCATGTTTTGCTGGCAGAGACGTGATTTTGACGATAACCTCCCAAAATCGAGCAACATGTAGCAACGAGACAGCGAGGCGTCGTCCGGTCGGTCGGTCGCGTCCCGAGACCGACGGGCTGAACAGTGTGTCGTTAAATCAGCTGTTAGGGGAAAACATCCATATCTCAGCACTGTGACTAAAGGTTCATTATATGAACAACTCCCATTGTTCAGCATCTGGTCCCTTCATCTAAAATGAGGATTATTCTGCGCTTGTTTTCAGCCATGTTATTCTTTCTATCAATATTATTGTGAAATGTATTAATACATGTTATCATCGCAGTTCCACTACGCTGACGAGGAACGTCCTTGTTAATTCTGTCCTCCAATTAAAGTTTCCTGCTGCCTGCAGCCGCGTCCAGTCTGTTCCTTCAACTTCAAACTTCAAAAAACTTTATTAATCCCACCAGGGGCACTTGATTTCAGCAGCTTGCACAGTCCAAAAAAACACAGTACACACAATAAATACATATAAACAGGGTATCCGCGGGGTCTTGAAAAGTATTAAAAGGTGATAAATCAATTTTGGGAAAATTAAGACCCTTAAAAAGTATTAAAAAGTCTTTTCATGACATTATAAAGTCTTAAATTTTGAAGGTATTTTTTCTGAATTCGCTGTCCAAGAGTTTGAGTCCTAAAAAACATTGTGTAAGTGTGTGAATGTATTCATTTTATTAAAGAACAAAGATGAACCGGTTCATGAAAAAAGAAAAGAAGATTGTTGTTTTGGTTTTTTGAAAGTGGAGCAATGTTTTGGGGTTTTTTTTATTATAAACTTTTATAACTTTTATTTATTATCCTAGCCTATGTTGATTCCTGTTGTATCATAGTGGTCTAAAGTCTTTATCACAAACTAGAACTGTTAAGTTAAAAGTGTCACTGACGTACAGTAAATGGTTACAGCTTGAAGTGGTGGTGAGGTATTGAAAAATATTGAGAAGGTCTTGAAAAAGTCTTAAAAAGGTTTTAGAATTAACTTAAATATTCTTGTATAAACCCTGATAAAAGATAAGGTAAATAAATAGAATAGGATGCCAAGGGTACAGTGTTGTCAAAGATCAGTTGAATGAGTGAATAAATACATAAGTTGCACATGTTTGACCAATAAAATGTGCATGGTCAGAGGAATAAAATCATTATAAAGAATTTAAGAGGCGAATAGCAGAGGGGATAAAAGGTTTTAAAAAGCGGTTTGTCTTGCAGACAGGTGAAACATAGCGACGACAGTTCCTGAGTCTTTTCAGCTTCACAGGAGAAAATGAAACGAAATGAGAGAAAGTCGAGTTGAGTCGAAGCTGCGATTAGAGAGTCACACTGAGGATCAGAGTCACGGGAGCGGGATGAAGCTGCTGATTGGCAGATGACCTAATTCAACACCGAAATGTAAAAGAACAGGAAGTAGAAACGAGTTACAGTAACCGACATGAACTCAGGTAGCTTTGGTTTTTCTTTTTTAACTTTATTGCCTTTGCACATTAACAGGCAATTAACATCACAAAGGAAAACAAATCAACACATCTTGAGATCGGGTCTCATCTGTCACACAAATAGCACTTTAAAGGGTATTGCACATATTTTATCTGGTTCTGTATTCCACAAAAAAAGGGATATTTTAGATAGTAATAGTGTATAAGAGTCTTAAGCGATATAATGGGTAACTGGGGTCCTGCACCTTCTCATAAAAACAGCTACTTTTAGCTGTAACTGGGCCGTCAGTCATATATTCCATCATGTAGACATGTTTTACTTTCTGTAACCACTGAGGGATCATGGGGGGGGTCAGTCTTCATCCAAGTTATAGTCATCATTTTTCTTGCTATCATCAACAAAATGTGTAATATATAACATTGTTCTGTGGTGAACAGGAAACACATCTAATAAAAAATAACAAAGAGTCCATTGGAAGTTCCACTGCCAAAATCTTTTCCATTTCTTTGACATTTTTCCAAAAAGTTTGTACTTTCAGGCAGTTCAATGCCACAGTTCGTCCAGCGTTTGTTGCTGATTGTTCTTGGAGACGAAGGTCATCAGTGTCTGCTTTATTTTACTTTTCCTGTGTGAAACATTGGTTATAGTGGCCTCTTTTGAACTATTTGGAAATAAAAATATATAGAAATACAGCAAAAAAAAAAATCTACTTCATTATAAAGATTTTTTGCACATGAGAATAACTCATGTATAACTCACTCGACTCCGTTGTTTGATTGACAGGCGATCGATGCCGTGCGGCAAATGCCAGGTTGGGTTAAACCATCTGGTGTGGGGGAGACTCAGGTTTTTTTTTAATGGATTTTGGAATTTACATATTTTTTAATATATATATTTCAAATCTCACGTACCTCCTGGAGTGCCTTCACATACCCCCAGGGGTACGCGTACCCCCATTTGAGAAACACTGCCTTATGGCATCTGGAACATACGTTTTCCCAAGAGTCATCATCTATTATTGTATAGCTTTGGTTTTTCAATGTGTATAATAATAGTTTATAATTATTTATAGTGTCAGATAAAGGTCAAATATTACAAACAGTACTAACAGTTTGGCAACTGTTTTATAACTCGTGATCGTTTCAGTTTCTTTTTCAACCAGACGCTTTTTATTTCCACCTTTTCAATGAGATGGAAACCTTTGATCTAAAAAAAACAGATCAATACAATTTATGGGCAAAAATATTCATTGATCCATTGAGAGAATAAATATATAAATATATATATAATTAATAATATAATTGAAGATGTGAATCCTTTATTGGTTCCACAGTGGGGAAGTTCACCAGGTTGCAGCAGCGGACAACAGCAACGGAACGTAACTCAGATCATAAATAGTTGTGAAAAGAAAGATTTATATTTATTATTTTATTCATATTTATTTTTTTATTTTTTTTAAATTGATGAAAACGGCCGTGTTTTTGTTTTTAGGTGTCTTGGTCATATCAGATTATACTTATAATTTGTTTATTACAAAATGTAGACTGAAACATTCATGTAGAAAACTGTTTAGTTTTTATTTTACTTGCCTATGTGTTAATGTTTATCCGTAAAGGATCCTCAATGATGCTATTAACGTGGGTGATCTATAAATGTCCTTAAATGATTGAAAACACCACACTGCTCATTCACCAACAATGCAGAGATGTCAGTTCTTTATTCCTCCACCAGGAGGCGCTGCCATTGGACCGATGCTGTCACTACTCTCTGTTACAGCTCTAGCTCCGCCCACCTGCAGCTCTGGAGCTCATAGCTTTCTACTAGTTTATTCTATAGATCAATAAACAGCAGAGAGAGTTATTATGGTCTGTAGACTTTGTTCTTCATCTGACAAACAAGAAGATTCAGCAGCAACGAAACAACTTCCAGCTGAGTGAGAAACGGTTCAGCTGGTTCTGGTTCTGGTTCTGGTTCAGCAGCAACACTGGCTCTTTGTGTTTCATTCAACATGAATCTTAAATTCCTCTAATCTCTCTCTCTCTCTCGTTCTCTCTCGTTGTCGTTCACCCTCAGGAAATGCAGGGATTAGGGAACGGGCCGCGGGGAATTCTGCCACAGGTGGATTAGAGTTGTCCCAGAATAGTGATCTTGTGATGTAGACCTTGACCTGCCGGTGATCCACATTAGACCGAACCGTAACGAACCGTAAGACGACACGTTAACTCTGACGCTGCCAGAAACCACAGGCAAAGATTCATTTAGGAGTTTTAAAACTCTGTTATTAAACTAATAAACTAAACTAAACTAAACTAAACTAAACTAAACTGTCCTCACAGCATCAAGTCAACTCAGAGTTTATTCATATAACACGTCATTATGTGACAGGCACAGACTCAATGTGCTTAACAATAAGAGTGAAACCACACAAGATACAGAACATGCACATATGACATATGAGCAGGGTTTCCACGGGTCATTAAAAAGCATTCAAAGTAATTCAATATACTGTATTTTGCTGAAATTAAGGCCTTAAATGGCAGTAAAAGGAATTAAATTCGATTCTCAAAGGCATTAAAAACTTGATTGATTCATACAGTGAGGTTTTGATATCATTACATCCCTATAGAGCACAAAGAGCAGAGAAATAGGGGGATTATACAGTTAATCTACAGTAAAATTAAACATGGGTGAAGAAATGGAGAATTTTCTAAATTAATATTTTTAGGTGGCAGGCTTAAAAATCGGTGATAGGCCAGAAAATTGCAGTTGGTGCTCCTTTATTGGTGTGATAAACCAGCAGAACCAAGTAACTGGGTGTGTGTATGTGTATATAGGTAAGTGTATGTACGCACACGTTTAGTATTTGCAGTCACGGGCATTAAAATGTTTGAAATGACATTAAAAAGGGGATTAAAAAGCATTAAATTAGATCTGCTGGTACCTGCAGAAACCCTGTATGAAAAAACATAAAAAAGATAGATATCAGACTTATTTACTATACTTATTATACTTACTTACCAATATTTTTTGTTAAACCTCTGGCCGCAGCATTTTGAATGAGCTGGAGTTTATTTAAAGTCTGTTTTGTCAAACCATAGCTGGTTTGAGTGTGTTGCAGTCAAGACGGCGAGAGATGAAAGCATGAAGCAGCTCTTCACAGTCTGAAGGAGATAAAGAATTATAAAGGATTATTTCTGATATGTTTCTGAGGTGGTTAAAGGTAAAGTCTGCTCTGGTGTCGTCAGACGTCTGTTTCTAGACGTTAACACCTGCATCTGAAACGACACCGAGGGTTTTCTAGAAACCAGAGGACATGCTGCCCTCGACTCACGAGACGGATTCAAGATTCAAGATTCAAGACTACTTTATTAATCCCTTAAAGGGCAATTCCATTCGGTGGCTCGCACACACACATAACAGCATTAACAGCACAAACACACACATAACATAACATAACATAACATAACAGAGAAACCAGGGAAGAAAGAGAGTTGGCAGCTGTGTGCAAAGTCTGCTAGTTGCATGTAAGAAAATGAATAAATACATCATTAAAAATGGGAATTATAATAAATATCACCATTAAAAAGTAGCTACATCTCTAAGTCTCTGGGTAAAAAAAAAAGAAAAATTTCAGTTAAAGAATTCACATAGTTTTGTTCAGCAGTCGGACAGCAGACAGACGGTTTCATTCATTCATTTATTCACTTCACCGTCTCTACAAGCTGCTGCAACAGAACAAGTTCATTTTATTTCTATATCACAGTTAAAAAGACCTGTGACAGTCGTCCAAAGAGCTTCACAGAGCAGAGACAGAAACAAGAAGACATGCTGCGTACCATCACACATTCTCACACACAGATTTATGTACATATACATATACGGACATATGCGCATACATACACATACACATAGGCAAATGTGCACAGCTGCAGTATTCATGGACAACAGTCAGTGCACATACAGTCCAGGCCAAAAGTTTGGACACACCTTCTCCTTCAGTGTGTTTCCTTTATTCTCACTGAAGGCACCAAAACTATGAATGAACACATGTGGAATTAAAGTGAAATTCCGGCGTAAGTGTAAACCATGGTCAAACACACCGTAACACCGAGTTAGACCCCCCCTCGAGAGATCAATTTGCCCGACCGCTACATTCACGAGATCCACCAACTTCAGCAAATACCGCAATATCGCCACACACGGCGCTGTCCGGATCCACTGTCTGACCGCAACCAAAACGCCACCATTTGCCCAAAATAATGCTCAGAACTGCACCAAATGTCATCAATAGTACACACAGGGTCCCAGCACGTAGTACGAGTTGTCAAACATCTGCTAGCTTTGCCTGTTTTCTTTAGCAAGGAGATGCAACTCAACTCACCTACTTCTCCTCCTGGAGCGGCTTGTTGGTGAGGAAGACCTGACGAGTCGATCACCGAGTGCACCGGAGTTCCGCAGCTCAATCAACAATTACCTCATGGAAATACAATCAGAGTTTTTTTTTTTTTTTATCTTGCATATCACTTTATAACTATTATTATCGAGTGCTGGCCACGATATAGGCGCAAATGAGCATTTTTAAGAGCTGCGGAACTCCGGTGCACTCGGTGATCGACTCGTCAGGTCTTCCTCACCAACAAGCCGCTCCAGGAGGAGAAGTAGGTGAGTTGAGTTGCATCTCCTTGCTAAAGAAAACAGGCAAAGCTAGCAGATGTTTGACAACTCGTACTACGTGCTGGGACCCTGTGTGTACTATTGATGACATTTGGTGCAGTTCTGAGCATTATTTTGGGCAAATGGTGGCGTTTTGGTTGCGGTCAGACAGTGGATCCGGACAGCGCCGTGTGTGGCGATATTGCGGTATTTGCTGAAGTTGGTGGATCTCGTGAATGTAGCGGTCGGGCAAATTGATCTCTCGAGGGGGGGTCTAACTCGGTGTTACGGTGTGTTTGACCATGGTTTACACTTACGCCGGAATTTCACTTTAACAAAAAAAAAAGTGTGAAATAACTGAAAACACGTTTTCTTTTCTTCTTAGTCTTCTCTTTCTTCTTTTATTCTTCCTCTCCTTCTTCCTCCTCCTCCTCTATCTCTGCCCCCACCAGTTCTAGTTTCTTCAGAGTAGCCCCCCCCCCCCTTTGCTCTGATTACTGCTTTGCACACTCTTGGCTTCTCTTGATGAGCTTCAAGAGGTGAACCTGACCTGAACATGGTTTTCACTTCACAGGTGGTGTTGCCTTGTCAGGTTCATTAGTGGAATTTCACTGAGAATCTACAATGTAAATAGTCATGAAAATAAAGGAAATGCATCGAGTGTGTCTGAACTGTTGACCTGTACTGTATGTATAATAAATAAATAAATAAATATATACATTTGTGTTATTTCTTGTCAAAATGTCTAATTTCTAGTCAAAACTAAACTCTTTTCACTTAAAATGAGACTCATCACCTAAAAATGATTTTTTTCAATAATTTTCATTTGTTTCAAACTAATTTTCACTTGAAATAAGTAGAAAAATCTGCCAGTGAAAGCAAGTTTTTTGTGTTTGTCATAAGAAAGAAAAACTTGCTCCACTGTCAGATTTTTCTACTTATTTCAAGTGAAAATCTGCTTGAAAGAAGTAAAAAGTGTCTAAAAACAAGCTACTTTTCATGTGATGAGTCTTATTTTAAGTACAATGAGATTGTTTCGACTGGAAATAAGACAAATGTTCTTGGTAAGAGTTTGGGTTTTTGCAGTGTTGATGCCTTCAGTTTGAATCTACAATGTAGAAAGTAAAGAAACACCAGTGAGTGAGACGGTGGGTCCAAACTTTTAGCCTATGTATAAACACAGAGCTTGTTGGTGTTGCCTTGTCAGGTTCATTAGTGGAATTTCAGTCAGAATCTACAATGTAAATAGTCATGAAAATAAAGGAAATGCATTGAGTGTGTCCAGACTTTTGACCTGTACTGTAGATATTTAAACAAAACTAGCCAGGATTAGAAGTCCTTATGGACCCGAAGGCCAAGGAGAAAAGGTGTGTTATTAAAGCAGATTTAACCCTCTCCATGTCTAACATCATCGTCCCTGTAAATGAGGGAAACCTCAGTGACCAACGAGTTAAAATAAAGGTTTAAATAAATAAAATAACATGTCTAACATGTAGTGGCTGTTCCATCGTCTGGGAGCAGCAGCAGAGAAGGAGCGATCGCTAACAGAATAAAAGAAGTGAAGTGATGAAGTTCACAGCGACTCTGGGATTCGAGCCGCGACCCCCCGACCTCGTCGCCACGGAGCGACAGTGACCTACAAAACCACAGAGGGCTTTGATGTGCCGGCCGGGTCGCCGCGGTGACGAGCGCGGGCAGACAGACCCAGATTAGCGGCTGTTGTCTTAGCGCCAGCGTTGTGTTTTTACTGAGGCGCTGCGTCGCCGCGGGTGATGAAGTGGAAGTGAATCGAAAGAGCGTCGCAAAGCAGAGCGGCTGGGCAGGGACAAAAGGTGAGACGGGCCGTCGCTATGGAAACACCAGAGAGACTGGGCAGGGACAAAAGGTGAGACGGGCGGTCGCTATGGAAACACCAGAGAGACACAGAGAGAGAAAATACAGTTTACGAACCGCAACACAACCACCAACACTGAGACGCACACATTTACACTTTTACACTTTTACACTGGGACACACACATCTGAATTCGAAGAAATTAGATTTTTGGTCAAAAAAACCTTTTCCGGGGCGGTGTGTGGCGCCCCGCGGGGGTTTAAAATGTTTGAAAATGGCCTCGGTCATTTTCTCCAAAACCACCGGCCCGATTTCAACCAAACTTCTGCGTTGGACTCCCCTCGGCCCCCCAGATGACATATTCAAATTTGGAGAAATTTGATGAAGTTTGATTTTTGGTCAAAAAAACCTTTTCCGGGGCGGTGCGTGGCGCAGTGGTTAAGGCGGCCGTCCCGTGTAGAGGCTAGACCTTTCCTGCATGTCATTCCCCCTCTCTCTGCCTCCCCCTTTCTGTCTATCTCTACTGTCATCACTATCAAATAAAGGCAAAAAGCCAAAATATATACTTAAAAAAAAAAGAAAATGGCCTCGGCCGTTTACTCCAAAACCATTGGCCCGATTTCAACCAAACTTCTGCGTTGGACTCCCCTCGGCCCCCCAGATGACACATCCGAATTTGGAGAAATTTTTTTTTTTTTTTTTTAAGTATATTTTTTGGGCATTTATGCCTTTATGGATAGTACAGTTCAGACAGACAGGAAACGGGGAGGCAGAGAAAGGGGGAATGACACGCAGTAAATGGCACCCGACACGGGACTCGAACCAGGGCCGACTGCAGCGAGGACTGTGCCTCTATACATGGGGCGCCCGCTCTAACCACTACGCCACGCCACGCCCCAGAATTTGGAGAAATTTGAAGAAATTAGATTTTTGGTCAAAAAAAACTTTCTCGACACCCGCGGTGCTCATTAATCTTCGAAAATCACCTCAGTCATTTTCTCCAAGACCACTGGCCCGATTTCAACCAAACTTCTGTGTTGGACTCCCCTCGGCCCCCCAGATGACATATTCAAATTTGAAGAAATTTGAAGAAATTTGATTTTTGGTAAAAAAAACCAAAAACAAAACGTTCTCGACACCCGCGGGGATTACAAAATGTTCAAAAATGTTGGACCCCCCTCGGCCCCCCAGATGACACACATTTACACATTTACACTGGGTAATGCACATTTACACATTTACACTGGGACGCACATTTACACTTTTACACTGGGTAATGCACATTTACACTTTTACACTGGGACGCACATTTACACTTTTACACATTTACACTGGGACGCACATTTACACTTTTACACTGGGACGCACATTTACACTTTTACACTGGGTAATGCACATTTACACTTTTACACTGGGACGCACATTTACACTTTTACACTGGGACGCACATTTACACTTTTACACTGGGACGCACATTTACACTTTTACACTGGGACGCACATTTACACATTTACACTGGGACGCACATTTACACATTTACACTGGGACGCACATTTACACTTTTACACTGGGACGCACATTTACACTTTTACACTGGGACGCACATTTACACTGGGACGCACATTTACACTTTTACACTGGGACACACATTTACACTTTTACACTGGGACGCACATTTACACTGGGACGCACATTTACACATTTACACTGGGACGCACATTTACACTTTTACACATTTACACTGGGGCGCACATTTACACTTTTACACATTTACACTGGGACGCACATTTACACATTTACACTGGGACGCACATTTACACTTTTACACTGGGACGCACATTTACACTTTTACACTGGGACGCACATTTACACATTTACACTGGGACGCACATTTACACATTTACACTGGGACGCACATTTACACATTTACACTGGGACGCACATTTACACTTTTACACATTTACACTTTTACACATTTACACTGGGACGCACATTTACACTTTTACACTGGGTAATGCACATTTACACTTTTACACTGGGACGCACATTTACACTTTTACACATTTACACTTTTACACATTTACACTGGGACGCACATTTACACTTTTACACTGGGACGCACATTTACACTTTTACACTGGGACGCACATTTACACTTTTACACTGGGACGCACATTTACAATTTTACACTGGGACGCACATTTACACATTTACACTGGGACGCACATTTACACTTTTACACTGGGACGCACATTTACACTGGGACGCACATTTACACTTTTACACTGGGACACACATTTACACTTTTACACTGGGACGCACATTTACACTTTTACACTGGGACGCACATTTACACTTTTACACTGGGACACACATTTACACTTTTACACTGGGACGCACATTTACACTGGGACGCACATTTACACATTTACACTGGGACGCACATTTACACTTTTACACATTTACACTGGGGCGCACATTTACACTTTTACACATTTACACTGGGACGCACATTTACACATTTACACTGGGACGCACATTTACACTGGGCCGCACGTTTACACTTTTACACATTTACACTGGGACGCACATTTACACATTTACACTGGGACGCACATTTACACATTTACACTGGGACGCACATTTACACTTTTACACTGGGACGCACATTTACACTTTTACACTGGGACGCACATTTACACTTTTACACTGGGACGCACATTTACACATTTACACTGGGACGCACATTTACACTTTTACACTGGGACGCACATTTACACTTTTACACTGGGACGCACATTTACACTGGGACGCACATTTACACTTTTACACTGGGACGCACATTTACACTGGGACGCACATTTACACTTTTACACTGGGACGCACATTTACACTTTTACACTGGGACGCACATTTACACTGGGACGCACGTTTACACTTTTACACATTTACACTGGGACGCACATTTACACATTTACACTGGGACGCACATTTACACATTTACACTGGGACGCACATTTACACTTTTACACTGGGACGCACATTTACACTTTTACACTGGGACGCACATTTACACTGGGACGCACATTTACACTTTTACACTGGGACGCACATTTACACTTTTACACTGGGACGCACATTTACACATTTACACTGGGACGCACATTTACACTGGGACGCACATTTACACATTTACACTGGGACGCACATTTACACATTTACACTGGGACGCACATTTACACATTTACACTGGGACGCACATTTACACTTTTACACATTTACACTTTTACACATTTACACTGGGACGCACATTTACACTTTTACACTGGGTAATGCACATTTACACTTTTACACTGGGACGCACATTTACACTTTTACACATTTACACTTTTACACATTTACACTGGGACGCACATTTACACTTTTACACTGGGTAATGCACATTTACACTTTTACACTGGGACGCACATTTACACTTTTACACTGGGACGCACATTTACACTTTTACACTGGGACGCACATTTACAATTTTACACTGGGACGCACATTTACACATTTACACTGGGACGCACATTTACACTTTTACACTGGGACGCACATTTACACTTTTACACTGGGACGCACATTTACACTGGGACGCACATTTACACTTTTACACTGGGACACACATTTACACTTTTACACTGGGACGCACATTTACACTGGGACGCACATTTACACATTTACACTGGGACGCACATTTACACTTTTACACATTTACACTGGGGCGCACATTTACACTTTTACACATTTACACTGGGACGCACATTTACACATTTACACTGGGACGCACATTTACACATTTACACTGGGACGCACATTTACACTTTTACACTGGGACGCACATTTACACATTTACACTGGGACGCACATTTACACATTTACACTGGGACGCACATTTACACATTTACACTGGGACGCACATTTACACTGGGCCGCACGTTTACACTTTTACACATTTACACTGGGACGCACATTTACACATTTACACTGGGACGCACATTTACACATTTACACTGGGACGCACATTTACACTTTTACACTGGGACGCACATTTACACTTTTACACTGGGACGCACATTTACACTTTTACACTGGGACGCACATTTACACATTTACACTGGGACGCACATTTACACTTTTACACTGGGACGCACATTTACACTTTTACACTGGGACGCACATTTACACTGGGACGCACATTTACACTTTTACACTGGGACGCACATTTACACTGGGACGCACATTTACACTTTTACACTGGGACGCACATTTACACTTTTACACTGGGACGCACATTTACACTGGGACGCACGTTTACACTTTTACACATTTACACTGGGACGCACATTTACACATTTACACTGGGACGCACATTTACACATTTACACTGGGACGCACATTTACACTTTTACACTGGGACGCACATTTACACTGGGACGCACATTTACACTTTTACACTGGGACGCACATTTACACTTTTACACTGGGACGCACATTTACACATTTACACTGGGACGCACATTTACACTGGGACGCACATTTACACTGGGACGCACATTTACACATTTACACTGGGACGCACATTTACACATTTACACTGGGACGCACATTTACACATTTACACTGGGACGCACATTTACACATTTACACTGGGACGCACATTTACACGTTTACACTGGGACGCACATTTACACATTTACACTGGGACGCACATTTACACGTTTACACTGGGACGCACATTTACGCGTTTACACTGGGACGCACGTTTACACTTTTACACATTTACAATGGGACGCACATTTACACATTTACACTGGGACGCACATTTACACGTTTCCACTGGGACGCACATTTACACTGGGACGCACATTTACACATTTACACTGGGACGCACATTTACACGTTTCCACTGGGACGCACATTTACACTTTTACACTGGGACGCACATTTACACTTTAACACTGGGACGCACATTTACACTGGGACGCACATTTACACTTTTACACTGGGACGCACATTTACACTTTTACACTGGGACACACATTTACACATTTACACTGGGATGCACATTTACACATTTACACTTTCTATAGAGCAGCAATTGAGTCAATACTCCGCTATGGTATCACCAGCTGGTTTGGTAACTTAACTGTTAAATCTAGAGCTGAAATCTCAAGCCTTGTCAAAACTGCTGGCAACATTATGGGAATAACACCCAGGACCTTTTTGAGCAGGTGTGTGAATTAGTTTGATAAACAGTGTTTTCTTTATATATGATGTCAAATATTAACAGTTATGTTCAGGTTATAAAATGATTTCTATTCGTTAGCTCTTAACTCTGGAGCGTTGTTGTGATTGGTCGGATTTCTGGCCCCTCCTCATTTACATGTGTGATGTCACAGTTTCATCACACTTATGACGTCATGCTTCAGCTTTGAAAAGTAACAGAGGGAATATCTGCACACTAATAAAGGATTAAAGCTCCCGTTTATTGGATTCTTGCTTCCAGATGTGGTCTTCCTCCCAGATGTGGTCTTCCTCAGGCAACTAGAGAAACGGCGTGACAAGTGGCTGAAGGCCTGATGACATCACAGCGTTCACGACTCATTTCTCCTCATAGTTGTAGTTAATATTTATATACTGTATATTATTGATAAATTCCATCACATCCAGGCTTCAGGAGTGCAAATGTTTTACTTGAGTGCAAATGTTTGACTAATCTTGTAAATTCTTTTAACTAATTTTGAAAATTGAATGGTTTTTTTGTTTTGTGTCTTTAATTAATGTGACTATGTGTTGAAACTATGTGCCGTCATTCTTGGCCAGGTCTCTCTTGCAAAAGAGATCTTGGATCTCAATGGGACAAACCTGGTTAAATAAAGGTTAGAATGATAATAAATTTCATGTTTGCAAGCTGTTTTCACCATTTTCTGAATTGATACAAACCAAACTATTGATTGAGATATTGATCAGAATCTGCAGTCTCGTACAAACCAGAGAAGAACGAGTCTCCTGGTCGACCTCTGGACGCCGGACCTTCAGCCTACAGGTCACCGAGTGCACACACACAAACACACACACACACACAGACACACACACACACACATAAACACACATAAACACACACACACACACACACACACCCCCAGGTTGAGTTTTCCCTCCTGTCTTTAATCTGCAGGACAAAGCGGAGCGGATGCAGCCAGGTCCATACATAGCTTCCCAGTGGGGGGGCCAAGGGCTCAATGTCCATTTATGGTGATTTTACTACAGGAAAACACAGCACACACACACACACACACACACACACACACACACACGTAACATGGATGTCTCACGTGTGCTCATGTTCTGTCACAATTTATTGATTTAAATCCTCTTCATGTTCAGTTCAGTCCAAAACTCTTTATTTGTCCCCGAGACGCAAATTAAAGGTTTGAAACTGAATCAAACACATTCATGTCTTTGTATCACTGCATGTTACTGTTTATTATTGTATATCTCTGTTTATTATTGTATATCTCTGTTTATTATTGTATATCACTGTGTTACTGTATAGTAACTGTGTACGCTGTGTCTGATTGTATGTAGCCTATATTTAGTTTAGTTTATTTATTTGTTCCATTCATAGAAAAAAGGAAATAAAACAACTACAAAAAAGCAAACAATGCAACTCCTGAATGAAAGGGAGCAGAAAGAAGCAAACTCATGTTGTCGACCTAATGTTGTTCCTAACTAACACTTTTTTTTTTCTAGAAATTTTGAAAAATAAAAAATAAAAAAAGTTATTTTGAGTGTTTGATAAAACCAGACTGTGAATGAGGATGATGAAACAGAAACATACTATTACAGGTGTAGCTACACATCCATCCAGTCACAACCGTCTTTCCATTCATTTTTATTTTTTATTTTTTAATGAAAATCTTTATTTCACAGTTGTAAAATACAGACAATCAGAGAGTTCAAAACATCGTAGTGTTCTTTGAAATAGACACAGACAGAAATGGAACAGGGTTAAGGAATAAAATAAATAAAATAAAATAAAATAATATACATACATGTAACTGTAAATGTAATGCATGTACTGAAATATATGTATTATGTAAGTAAATAATAGCAAAAATAAATATATAGGCCCTAGATAAGGCACTTCTTATTCTGGGGCAAGTGAAAATGAGTTCAAGTATAATAGTGTGCGTGCACTTTTCAAAAAAAAGAAAAAAGAAAAAAAAAAGTTCTTTTGAGTGTTTGATAAAAACAAACTGTGAATGAGGATGATGAAACAGAAACATACTGTAGGTGTAACTAGCTACACATCAATCCAGTCTTTGGTCACAACCGTCTTTCCATTCTTTTTTTTTCTTTTTTTAATGAAAATCTTTATTTCACAGTTGTAAAATACAGACAATCAGAGAGTTCAAAACATCAGAATGTTCTTGGAAATAGACACAGACAGAAATGGAACAGGGAAGAGATCATCCCTGCACAGCTCAGATAAAACTCCACATTGGTGCAGGTGGTGTCAGGAACAAAAACCACACACAATGGGGTAGGCTACATTCAATTAATTTATTGTTAAAAACAGCTGTTTTTAACAATAAATTAATTGAATGTAGCCCATTGTGTGTGGTGGAACCTTCTTTTCTTTTTCCATAGAAATGGAACAGGGTTAAGGAATAAAAATAAATAAAATAAAATAAAATAAAAAAATATATAAGTAACTGTAAATGTAATGCATGTACTGAAATATATCAAAAGTAAATATATAGATAAGGCAGTTCTTATTCTGGGGCAAGTGACTGATTGCACTTTTCCGGTCATTTATGGGCTTTTGTAGTCGTGCCACCGTTTAGTCGTGGGGGGGGGGGGGTAAAAACACACTGTATTTTACCCCCCCCCTGTCTTGTATCTGTGTTCTTTTTACTTGCTGCAACAATAATTACCCTACGGTCGGTTACACACGTAAAAACCTTGAACCTTGAACCTTGAATGAGTTCAAGTATAATAGTGTGCGTTCACTTTAAAAAAAAAACAAGTTCTTTTGAGTGTTTGATAAAAACAAACTGAATGAGGATGATGAAACAGAAACATACTGTAGGTGTTGTAGCTGTGGTCACAACCAACCAACCAACCGTCTTTCCATTTATTTGTCCCCGAGACGCAAATTCAAGGCTTGAAACTGAACATCAAACACATTCATATGTCTTTGTATCACTGCATGTTACTGTTTATTTTTGTATATCACTGTGTTACTGTATAGTAACTGTGTACGCTGTGTCTGATTGTATGTAGCCTATATTTAGTTTAGTTTATTTATTTGTTTCATTCATAGAAAAAAGGAAATAAAACAACTAAAAAAAAAAGCAAACAATGCAACTCCTGAATACAGAAAGAAGCAAACTAGACAAGGCATCTTTATTTATATAGCGCATTTCATACCAAGGCAACTCAATGTGCTTTACATAAAGACAAAACTTTTTTTTTTTAAAAAGAGAGAGAAGCATAAAAAAGAATAAAAACAAACACTAAAAACAGAGTTAAAAGCAAGAGCAAATAAAAGTAAAATAAAAGACAATAGATAAAGTTTAAAGTTCTTAAAAAGAGCTCAGCTATAAGCACGTGAAAAGAGAAATGTTTTTAACCTGGATTTAAAAGTGCTCATAGTTGGGGCTGATCTCAGTTCTGCTGGTAGTAACTAACCTTTTTTTCCCCTAGAAATCTTTTTTTTTTCTAGAAATCTTGAAAAAAAAAAAAAAAACAAGTTCTTTTGAGCGTTAGATAAAAACAAACTGTGAATGAGGATGATGAAACAGAAACATACTGTAGGTGTAGCTACACATCCATCCAGTCTGTGGTCACAACCAACCATCTTTCCATTCATTTTTTTTTCTTTCTTTGTTCTTCCATAAAGTTCTTAAAGAGGGGCTATTTATATGTTGAATCTTTCAAAAATACAGTTCGTTTTCATAGCTTTTTTATTTTTAATGTCTTTTATTGTAGTTGCATATTGGAGAACTTCTTGTGTGAAATGATCCAGGCTCCAGGCTGGTTTGGATTCTGTCCATTTGTTTTTAGTGGATATGAAATTTGGCCATAAGTACTGTAGTACTTATAAGTATAAGTACTACCAGTTGTATAAAGAATATTGTGTCAAAAAAAAATAAAAAAGTCCTTTTCTTGTAGAGTGATGACTTGTCCGGTTGTTCACTTCTTCTTATGAAGTGTTGAGTGTCAGTCCAGAATGTTTTAGAGTTCATGCATTTATAGAAAAGCTGCTGTGTTGTTTCATTTCTTGTCCAGATCAGTTTGAATCTTTCCAGAGTCTTTTTTTACTGGATAAAAATGATGCATTATTTTGAAAGACACTTCTTTTAGGCTACTTAGTTTACCAATGCAAAACCTTTCACCCACCACCCAAGCTTTGCTCCAGTTCATGTTCCAGTAAAAACCAGCTGTGAATGAGGATGATGAAACAGACTACCGGTGTTGGAGCTGCGGCCACAACCAACCAACCATCTTTCTTTCTTTCTTTCTTTCTTTCTTTCTTTCTTTCTTTCTTTCTTTCCATTCATGAGCAGCGGAGTTCCCGCCCTCTCTGACGTCACTCTCTCCGTCTCTGACGTCACATTGTTTATACACACATCCCGTACACACCCCGCCCGCCCTCGCGCCTCATAAACCCGGCGGCACGCGGCGGAGCGGGACATTTCATCAGCTCCGTGTTTCTGTCTGTTTCTCCTCCTGGTGTCTCTACTCCTCCTCCTGGTCTCTCCATCTCCCGCCGCAGCACCGACAGCTACCAGGTAAACCTCCTTCACCTCCTTCTTGTCCTTTAATCCGTTAAACTGGTCGTTTCTTGTCTTTTTTCCGGTTTTCCGGGTGTAACGTTCAGGGGCCGTGGGAGCTTCCGGTGCTCGGCGGACTGATGCAATCCTCCTCTCCTCCTTCAACATGTTCTCCTCCTCTCCTCCTTCAACATGTTCTCCTCCTCTTCTCCTCCTCCGCGTGTTGTCAGTCTGTGTTTAAATAAAACACCTCACCGGCCCACATCTCCGGTAGTTAGTTTCTGTGTGTTGAGGTTTAAACGTGAGTCAGTCTGAGCTGAAACGTCCAGTTTGTGTCTCTGGCTGGTTAACGTTAGTAGTTTGAGCGGGGAATCGAACCGCCGCCATGTTGAAACTAAACTACCTCCTCACCGGGCTCAGTGGTGCCGGTACCTCCGGGTTAAACACCGGACTGAGCCCGTTTCCCCGGTTCTCCGCTGCTTTCATTCATTGTTGTGGTCGTTAGCCGTTAGCTGCTCGTTAGCACCGGGAGGCTAACGGCTAACGGCTAACGGCGTGGGGCGGTTGTAGCGCTGCGTTCACTGACTCACGGAAACTACACGATTATACACAAAATACAACAACGATCCTCGGTACGAAATCAACTAGTTCGACCCTGTAGTGTGTAATGTGTGTATATAAATATGTGTATATAATAGGTATACACACAGACACACGTCTGCTGTGACTGATGCAATAAGCCCACTGTGTTGGGGTAACAAACGTGCGCGACATTTAAAGCGACAACACCGCTGCTCCTCTAATAATAACTAGGTTTAAATGTGGAAACACGCAGCGCTGTCGCTGTTACAGCCCAGACCGAGAACTAAATATAATATAATATAATATAATACTGTATTATATAATATGAAGTTATAATACATCCACGGCAGCGACACTCACAAGGTAAATACAGCAGTTTCCGGGGTCCGTGAACGCAGCATCAGCACCAGGGCCACGTAGCATCAGAGGTTCAGACTGGACCAGGTGTCAGAGACCTGTTGTCATGGTGACAGACTGGACCAGGTGTCAGAGACCTGTTGTCATGGTGACAGACTGGACCAGGTGTCAGAGACCTGTTGTCATGGTGACAGAGACCAGGTGTCATGGTGTCATCCCGCCAGGTGAGCAGGTGACCCGGTAGTTGAGGGTAAATCTGGGCTCGTGCAGCAGGAGAGGCTGTGATTAGTAACAGAGTAAATATAAATATATGAAGCTGTTTCTAACGTTCACGGCCACAAAGAATCAGATTGATGGAGACGATGAAGATTATTGATTGTTGAAGAATAATAATGATTAACTAGAAAATTTCCTCTCGGGAAATTTTGAATGGGCCACGGGAGCTACTGCGGGTTGTGCCATCTCTGTCAACATGGGAATCAAACCCACGATCTTAAGGTCAAGACAGAGCTGATCAGACAGACACATGATCATCTTTCTATAAGCACTGATATGGAGGAGCTGTAACCACATTAGGTTACCTGTGTGTGTGTGTGTGTGTGTGTGTGTGTGTGTGTGTGTGTGTGTGTGTGTGTGTGTGTGACTGTAATCACATGAAGCTGGCTCTAGAGTCTGTGTGTGTGTTGTAGTTAGTTAGTAGCTGCATCCTGTGTCAGTCTGATTTAGCTGTGTCTGTGTTTATAAACATTTAAACGAGCGCCAGGTGGATTGTTTATGAAGTTAACGAGCTCTGGCCTGAGGATCAAAGAGGTTACCACGGCGATAGGGGCCCCCGCAGGCTGAGGCAGACAGAAACGTGGAGAAAAACAGCCATTTTCTGCCTCTAAACCGGCCTCACAATTAGGCCTAGCATGAGAAAACGGTAACTCCTATCAGAACAAAACACAGATCAACGTTGCTCTAAGGACTTACTGAAAATTTCGGTACGATTTGGTGTTTCTACAGTAAATATTTTGGCGACGCTGGCAGTTTTAAAACATCAGGCCGTTCTGCTCCTCTCAGAAAATATTTGTATTGGACTCAATGAGGAGCAGGGACAGACGTGGCCGCACTCAGAGGCTGATTCTGTCAATTCTGTAAGTCTCTCTGATATTTTGAGCACATGACATGAGAGATAACAAGTTTGTCTTACAAATTCTGAAAAAATTATGTCTGTAGAGTGTAAATTGTGGCCGTGGTGGCAATTTATCCAGAAAAAATACAGAATGTTTCTTCACTCTCTCCCACTCTAACCGATGATGTCACGCACTCTGACACGAACATTCCATGCAATACACACCCATTATAAACTCATAATTTCTCCAAAAATGATCATGGTCATTGATCAGGGATTGATCAAAAACTATATGACCTATCAAAACGTGGAGTAATACGACAATACACAAGACTTGTGTCTACTGTTTAAAGTTTAAATGGAGTCTCTAGGTGAAAGTATGCCTGAGCAGTAGACGTTTGTTAAACTCCAATGATTGGTCTTTTTCGCTCTTTTTTTTTCGCCCGTCCCATTGACTTACATGCAAATTTTTTGCGCAGTTTTTCGCGACTACGTCGCGAAAAATTCGTAAACTGTTGAGAAAAGTAATAGCACCCCGATCCCGATCAAACCGCACGTTTTGATATATAATTTGTCCTGCAACTCTTCGAGTTGCAGGACTAGTAGCGAATCGAAAATCGTCCGGAAGTGGAAAAATAATAATAAGAAAAAATCCACACAATAACAGTAGTGCCCGGGCTTCGGGTCCCTGGTCCCTGCAGCTATTTCATAGCTGTTGGGACCAGTGCCCGGTGCGATTGCCCGTGGCCCTAATAATAATAATAAAGTAGCAACAGGAGAAAGAGTTAAATGTCGCTGCAGGAAAACATTCATATTATTATTATTATTATAACATATTATAACAGTTTATAGATTATTTTTAGATGATTTATCTTCATATTGTCTCAGATGGAAGTTAAGTTTAGTATATAGTTTATTATAGTTTAGTTTATTATTTAGTTTAGTTTATTACAGTGTAGTGTAGTTTACAGTGTAGTTTAGTGTGTCAGCAGCAGGTCTGAGCAGCTCGTTCAGCTGCTTCGTCTCTGAGATCGATGTGATTTCACTGATCTGAATCTGAATCCGTCTGATTAACCCTATCAGAGTGTGTTACCGTGGTGACCCGTGGTGGTGGTGTTACCGTGGTAACCGTGGTCTCCCAGTTGGACCTGCTCTCCTGTTTTAACAGAGCGCCGCCGCTCGTGGGAAAGTGACCAGATTCACAGAGAACGACGGTGGTGGCGCCGAGCCAGGCGACTTAAAGGGTCGTTCAGTTCAAATGGACACATATACACACACACCTACACACACACACACACACACAGTAACACACCTACACACACACAGTAACACACCTACACACACACACACACCTACACAGACACAGTACCACCTGGAGCAGGTCCTGACGTCTTGATGCAGGTTGTTGAATATTTAATGAGTGAAACATTCAGACCAGAGCTCAGTCAGCTGCTGCTAATGTCTCTAGTTGTTGTTATATATATATAATATATATGTAATATAATATAATATATATAATATAATAATAATAATAATGCTGCTGAACGTTGAGCCGGTCGGTGACTGGACCACTGACCTGTAGGAACCTCTGCTGTTGTTGTTGTTGTTGTTGTTGTTCTGTCAGTCACAACAAAGCCATGTGTGTTACTGTGTTACTGTGTGTGTGTTTAGCAGCAGCAGGCTGTAATGAGGTTAGCAGGTTTAATCCTCTTAGAGCAGCGACTCAGTCAGGGAGCAGCAACAACCTAACTACCTAACTACCTACTACCACCTAACTACAGTACTACTACCTAACCAACCTACTACCATCTAACTAACCTAGCACCTCAACAGGTTCAGTTTCCTCCTTCTCCTCTGCTGCTTCTGTTGGTCACTTCACTAATGAACTCCTGGTCTCCTGTTTAATGTGAACTGGAGGTTACACCAACACCAACACCAACACCAACACCACTGCTGCTGCTGCTGCTGCTGCTGCTGCTGCTGCTGCTTCAGTACTTACATACATTTATATATATAATATATTTAGTGAGTGATAGAAAGATAGATAGATAGATAGATAGATAGATAGATAGATAGATAGATAGATAGATAGGTAGATAGACTCAGTATTATAATGTTCCAGTGCGTCTACAGGCCAGACGGAGACTGAGTGACT
>NC_140920.1:17500-42500 GCF_045865225.1 Trachurus japonicus | reverse complement strand
CGCCGGCCTCTGCTACGCCGAGTTCGGCGCCCGCGTCCCCAAGACCGGCTCGGCCTATCTCTACAGCTACGTGACGGTCGGAGAGATCTGGGCCTTCATCACCGGCTGGAACCTCATCCTCTCCTACGTCATCGGTCAGCAGCTGCAGCTTCACCTTTACTAAACATTAACATATAGGACAGGAATTAACTTCAAATACATCCCTAACTTTATTAATTAGTCTTTGAATAAACAGTTTGAACCTCATCCTCTCCTACGTCATCGGTCAGTAGCTGCAGCTTCACCTTTACTAAACATTTATTTAATATATAGGACAGGAATTAACTTGTTTTAGATCAAACGTCATCGGTCAGTAGCTGCAGCTTTACCTTTACTAAACATTTATTTAACATATAGGACAGGAATTAACTTGTTTTAGATCAAATACATCCCTAACTTTATTAATTATTCTTTGAATAAACAGTTTGAACCTCATCCTCTCCTACGTCATCGGTCAGCAGCTGCAGCTTCACCTTTACTAAACATTTATTAACATATAGAACTACAGGAATTAACTTGTTTTAGATGAAATACATCCCTAACTTTATTAATTATTCTTTGAATAAACAGTTTGAACCTCATCCTCTCCTACGTCATCGGTCAGTAGCTGCAGCTTTACCTTTACTAAACATTTATTTAACATATAGGACAGGAATTAACTTGTTTTAGATCAAACGTCATCGGTCAGCAGCTGCAGCTTTACCTTTACTAAACATTTATTTAACATATAGGACAGGAATTAACTTGTTTTAGATCAAACGTCATCGGTCAGCAGCTGCAGCTTCACCTTTACTAAAACATTAATTTAATATATAGAACTACAGGAATTAACTTGTTTTAGATCAAATACATCCCTAACTTTATTAATTAGTCTTTGAATAAACAGTTTGAACCTCATCCTCTCATACGTCATCGGTCAGTAGCTGCAGCTTTACCTTTACTAAACATTTATTTAATATATAGAACTACAGGAATTAACTTGTTTTAGATCAAACGTCATCGGTCAGTAGCTGCAGCTTTACCTTTACTAACATTTATTAACATATAGGACAGGAATTAACTTCAAATACATCCCTAACTTTATTAATTAGTCTTTGAATAAACAGTTTGAACCTCATCCTCTCCTACGTCATCGGTCAGTAGCTGCAGCTTTACCTTTACTAAACATTTATTAACATATAGAACTACAGGAATTAACTTGTTTTAGATCAAACGTCATCGGTCAGTAGCTGCAGCTTCACCTTTACTAAACATTTATTTAATATATAGGACAGGAATTAACTTCAAATACATCCCTAACTTTATTAATTAGTCTTTGAATAAACAGTTTGAATCTCTTCTCCTCTCCTACGTCATCGGTCAGTAGCTGCAGCTTCACCTTTACTAAACATTAATTTAATATATAGAAATACAGGAATTAACTTGTTTTAGATCAAACGTCATCGGTCAGTAGCTGCAGCTTTACCTTTACTAAACATTTATTTAACATATAGGACAGGAATTAACTTCAAATACATCCCTAACTTTATTAATTACTCTTTGAATAAAAACAGTTTGAACCTCATCCTCTCCTACGTCATCGGTCAGTAGCTGCAGCTTCACCTTTACTAAAACATTTATTTAATATATAGGACAGGAATTAACTTGTTTTAGATCAAATACATCCCTAACTTTATTAATTAGTCTTTGAATAAACAGTTTGAACCTCTTCTCCTCTCCTACGTCATCGGTCAGCAGCTGCAGCTTTACCTTTACTAAACATTTATTAACATATAGAACTACAGGAATTAACTTGTTTTAGATCAAATACATCCCTAACTTTATTAATTAGTCTTTGAATAAACAGTTTGAATCTCTTCTCCTCTCCTACGCCATCGGTCAGTTACACCACACTGAGCTGCAGCAGCTTTACCTTTACAAACATTTATTTAATATATAGAATTACACAGGGTTCCTACGCAAGTATGGAAAGTATGGAAAAGTATGGGATTTGATTTTATACATTTCCAGGTCTGGAAAAGGATGGAAAATGGAAACTATTGTATGGAAATAATAATAATCTTAATATTTATCTGGGTTTGGTCTCATCTTAAGTTATTTGGGTTAATTATTTTGTATGCGCTATTGTACCTAGCTACAATCTCCTGGAAATTATTTGGTGTTTTAATGAAAACAAACAATAAATTGCATGCTTTTTTTTATATTATGCACATCTATTTACTCAAATATCACAAATAATTTGAATTTTTTTACCGGGAAGTCTGGAAAAAGTCTGGAATTTGGAAATTTCAAATGTGTAGGAACCCTGATTACAGGAATGAACTTGTTTTAGATCAAATACTTCCCTAACTTTATTAATTAGTCTTCTACTCTGTGAATAAAAACAGTTTGAATCTCTTCTCCTCTGATGCACAACATTCATCTTCAGTGTGGTTTCATGCTGAGTGTTTCTCTGCTGTGTTTACTCATCTATCTGTTTATCATTGTGTCCGTTGCCATAGGAACGGCCAGCGTGGCGCGGGCCTGGAGCTCGACCTTCGACAACCTGGTGGAGCAGAAGATCTCCGGCTTCTTCAAGGCTTCGATGTCCATGAAGGTGCCGGGCCGCGTGCTGGCCGAGTACCCCGACCTGTTCGCCCTCATCCTGGTGCTGCTGCTCACCGGTAGGTTTAACTGGCTCTAACCGGCTCTAACCGGTTCAAACCGGCTCAAACCGCTTCTAATCTAACCCCTAACCCGACCTGTTCGCCCTCATCCTGGTGCTGCTGCTCACCGGTAGGTTTAACCGGCTTCTAACCGGCTCTAACCGGCTCTAACCGGTTCAAACCGCTTCTAATCTAACCCCTAACCCGACCTGTTCGCCCTCATCCTGGTGCTGCTGCTCACCGGTAGGTTAAACCAGCTCTAACCGGCTCTAACCGGTTCAAACCGCTTCTAATCTAACCCCTAACCCGACCTGTTCGCCCTCATCCTGGTGCTGCTGCTCACCGGTAGGTTAAACCAGCTCTAACCGGCTCTAACCGGTTCAAACCGCTTCTAATCTAACCCCTAACCCGACCTGTTCGCCCTCATCCTGGTGCTGCTGCTCACCGGTGAGTTTAACCAGCTCTAACCGGCTCTAACCGGTTCAAACTAACCCTAACCCGACCTGTTCGCCCTCATCCTGGTGCTGCTGCTCACTGGTAGGTTAAACCGGCTTTAACCGGCTTTAACCGGCTCTAACCGGTTCAAACCGCTTCTAATCTAACCCCTAACCCGACCTGTTCGCCCTCATCCTGGTGCTGCTGCTCACCGGTAGGTTAAACCAGCTCTAACCGGTTCAAACCGCTTCTAATCTAACCCCTAACCCGACCTGTTCGCCCTCATCCTGGTGCTGCTGCTCACCGGTAGGTTTAACCAGCTTTAACCGGCTCTAACCGGTTCAGACCAGTCCCCGTTACCTCTCCGGTCCGTTGCCTCTTAATGAGAGAACTGAGGAAACAGATCCTCAGTCTGATCGTGTTTTATTTTAATTTTAACAACAAATCAAGTCATTTCTTCTTCTCACATGTTTTAGTTTCACTCTTCAGATGTTTCATTTCACTTCACTTCATTCAGCATCGTATCAACAGCTCATTCAGCAGTGAATGAAGTGAAAAATCTAGTCTTTAATGTGTTTTATCTGTTGTTACGTGTTGTTTACTATGGAAACTGCTGCTGTCTGTCTTTAGAATCACTGTCTTGTTTGTATTTGTCCTGTAAACAACACGACGGGAGAACAAACAGCTTCTCGCTCCGAGGTGAACGAGGTTTTTAATCAAAGTGACGATAAAGTTAATGTAATGTCCTGCTTCAGGTCTGCTGGCGTTCGGCGTGAGTGAATCAGCTCTGGTGAATAAGATCTTCACCGGCATCAACCTGGTGGTTCTGGGCTTCGTCATCGTGTCCGGCTTCGTAAAGGGCGACGCCGCCAACTGGAACCTGACGGAGAGCGACTACATCGGCTTCAAGAACCGCTCCAACGCCAGCTCACCGCCGCCGTCAGTCTCAGACTTTACTCCTTTTTTTCAAGCATGCGTTTATTAGTTTTGTTTGCAGTTTACAGTAAATCAAACAGGACATTTTTTCTTACAAGCAAGAAACAAAGCAAACTTTTTCTCCATATTATCCCTCCCTTCCCTTCTTCCCCTCACTAAATAATTAAAACATTAAAACTACAAAAACAAGATGAAAATAAAGCAAAAAGGATGGAATAATAATAATAAATAAATAAGTAAATAAATAAATAAAAGTAGACAAATACTGGTAACAGTTATATGATGAATTTCAAAGGTGTTTCTCAGGACATTATATCACACAATCTGCTCCCTCAGAGCAAATTACCAACATTAACATCATGTCCTAAAAAACGTATAAAAGGTCCAGATGTCGTCAAAAACATGATGTTTCCGTTTAATAATGTACGTTATCTTTTCCACTGCCATGTTTGATGCCGTCTCTTTAATCCATCTTCCAATGACCGTCTGTGTCTCCCCTCCCTCAGGATTCAGGAGGAGTTTGGCGTCGGCGGCTTCGCTCCCTTCGGCCTCAGTGGGATTCTGTCGGGCGCCGCCACCTGCTTCTACGCCTTCGTGGGCTTCGACTGCATCGCCACCACCAGTGAGTGGCTTCGTTCACAAAAACCTGTTTCTTCTCCGCGGCCTTCAGACCCGTGTGGGATGAAGTTGGCACAGAACGGGGGAGGGGAGGGGAGGGGAGGGGAGGGGAGGGGGCAGCAAGATGACAACACACCGAGGCGACTGTGTTGACAGCTTGTTGATCCAACATGGCGGCAGACGCTTTACCTTTCGATGCAGCGTTAGAAAAGTTTGAAGTAGTTTAGACCGACAGTTTATTTAGAAAGAAGAGCAACGTTTAGTGTTTTGTTCCTCATCCTATTTCTGTGGCTCTACATTCGTCATGGGGTTGATTGATCCGATTGGCTATAAGCTACGTACAGACACATTGATGGACGTTGTAGCGTCCAATCAACAGCTCTGGGCTTTAGTAAACGACGCCTCTAATACGAAACGATGAACGAGTGGTTTTGAAATGTACCGCTGTGTTTTAATGAAAAGCTCCGTAGTCGACCTGGTTGTTTATAAGCTGCTCTTTTTTGCTCTCTCTGGCTTCATTCAAACGGCCTCGTCAGAGGAGTTGTAAAAGAAACGTTGGCACACAACTCAGTTCTGGCGTCTCTGCTCCGGATTCCTCTTGATTTTAAGACCCTGATGTTGGAATTAACGGTTTGGTACCGTGTACTTAGCAGAACTCATGTTCACAGACCGATCGGAGCTCTGAGGTCTGCAGATGAAATACATCTGGATGAGTCTAAGAGCTGAAAACTGGAGGCGATGGAGCGTTGGCGGTGGTCGACCTGAAGCGTTAACGTTACTGAGCTGTGGAACAGTTCACCACAACCTCCGGTCCTCAGAGACTCTGGAGGTTTTTAAATCCTCTATCACAGAACAGGGAGGGGGCAGCAAGACGATGACGACACACCGAAGCGACTTTGTTGACAGTTTGTCGATCCAACATGGCAACAGACGCTTTACCTTTCGATGCAGCGTTAGAAAGTGTTTTAAGTCGTTTAAACCGACAGTTTATTTAGAAAAAAGAGCAACGTTTAATGAGCGGATTTCTGTCGCTCTACATACATCATCAGGTTGATTGATCCGATTGGCTATAAGCTACGTACAGACGCTAGGGCTGACCCCCAAAAAATCGTGGTAATTGATCTTTAAGTCCGTGATCGATTGTTTTTTTCTTCTTCCTTTTTCCCTTTTTGACACCGGTTCTCATCAGCAACTGTTCCATTAAAATGAGTCGGCTACTTGGCACCTGGAAACCTGCCTGTACTTGGAGATATGCAGCGTTTGTTTGCCCCATTACTGTCATTATCCCCCCCCCCGTCAGACGTTACGATCGCGCACCCCACCGGCCGTCGAAGCTTCGATTAAAATCAATTTTATGTCCGCGAAGCCTCGATTATCAAAACATGATAATTGGGTCAGCCCTAACAGACGCATTGATAGACGATCGTAGCGTCCAATCAACAGCTCTGGGCTTTAGTCAACGACGCCTCAGATACGAAACGGTGACCGGCCGGTTCAGTCCACACTGAGATGAGGTCAGGTTGTTCACCAGGATAGAAACCGTCTTCTTAAATGTTCCGCTGTGTTTTGTTTTTTGTTTTTTTAAACTTTATTTTTATTGAATCATCATTTTATTCAATCATCATCATTGAATCAATCATCATATTGACTCATTTACAATATAATGGAGAAAAAGAAAAAGGAACAAGAAAGAAGAACAAGGAAGAAAGTGCACAGACGGAAAAATGTACGCAAATATATCGTTACACAGGGAAAGATACAACAATATGTATATAAGCGGTAGGTCCAAGGTTTAGAGTTACTTCAATCATCTTTGTTCTGTTTATCCATAGTCTACTCTTCTTGTCTAAACAGGACTAAACCATTCACACACTAGTGTACAACAAGACAGAGAGAGCACATCCAATAGGACAGTAGAGGGCACTGTACTCAAGCAGAAAATAAAAAAGTAAATAAATAGAAAAATAAAAAGATAAAACAGAGCACAAGTTGTGATAGTGTGGCTTATTCAGGATGAGCTGTCCATTTCCTCCATAATACAGTGAATTTGTCCATGTTCAAGTTCAAGGAAAAAGTCAGTTTTTCCATGTTATACATTTGTTTCACAATTGCAGTCCACTCTTCTTTAGATGGAGACTCTTTCGATAGCCATCTTCTCGTAGTAGCTTTTTTACCGGAGACCAACATTATTTTAATCAAATAATTGTCAGTAACACTGATTGTGGGGGAAATATCACCAAGATAAATTGTACAAAAATCATGTTTAATCTCAAAGCCCAATATTGAATTAATTTTCACCACTACATCCCGCCAGAAAGAATGTGTAATCGGACAGTCCCAGAAGACATGGAAATGGTCCGCCTGTGCGTTTCCACACTCTCTCCAACACTTTCCATGTTCCGCTGTGTTTTAATGTGATTTATTAAATGTGAAGCTCTGTGGTCGACCTGGTGGTTTCTAAGCTGCTCTATGAATGAACGTGACCTGTGACCTCTGACCTTTGACCTCTGACCTTCGTCTCATCCAGGTGAAGAGGCCAAGAACCCGATGCGCTCCATCCCCGTGGGCATCGTGGCCTCGCTGCTCATCTGTTTCTTCGCCTACTTCGGCGTGTCGGCGGCGCTGACGCTGATGATGCCGTACTACGAGCTGAACACGGACAGCCCGCTGCCCGAGGCCTTCAGCCACGTGGGCTGGGCGCCGGCCCGCTACATCGTGGCCGTGGGCTCGCTCTGCGCTCTGTCCACCAGGTGAGACCGGACAGGACTACTTTCTGTTTAGACTTTATTTATTTGCACATAAAAAATAAAACAAAACATTTACTTCTCTCTCTTACTAGTGAGAAAGATACGATAAAAGAAATGTGTAGGTGAGGTCTGAAACCCAAAAGGCTTCTAACATGACCTCACCTTGATCTTTTTTATTTAACCTTTATTTAACCAGGTGAGCAAATTAAGAACAAAATTCTTATTTTCAAGTGCAGCCGGAAGGGGAAGGGGGGGGGGAGTGCTAAAAGTGAAAACAAGGTTATATAAATTACACAGAAAAATTCAATATAATATAATACAATACAATACAATAAAACAGTTAATCAATAGGGCATGATTAACTGTTTTATTGTCTTGTATTATATTATATTGAATTTTTCTGTGTGATTTATAGATCTAACAAATAATTGAAGCACAGTCAAGAAATAATAATCACAAACCTTGTGCAAGGTAGAGAAATAACAAAAATTTTTAAAAAGAAAGGGAAAAAAAAGAAAAATAGTGGAAAGATGTTGGTAGTAAAAATAAAAGTAGTAGTAATGATAACAGCACTAAATAAATAAATAACCTCTCTCTCTCTGTCCGTCTGTCTGTCCGTCAGCCTGCTGGGGTCGATGTTCCCGATGCCGCGGGTCATCTACGCCATGGCCGAGGACGGGCTGCTGTTCCGCATCCTGTCACGCATGAACGAGCGCACCAAGACGCCGCTGCTCGCCACCATCGCCTCGGGCGTCGTCGCAGGTAAACGCACCGTGTTTTAACCCTGTGTGTCTCTGTTTCTTAGTGTCGACACTACGGGTGGGAGGAAAAACCCATTCACATAAATATCGCGATATCCTTTTTGACGATTTTTAAATCGATTTTTTTTCTAAAATCGATTTTTTTTTTTTTTTTTTTTTTTTTAAATATTGCGCCTTTTTTTTACATCCAGAGAGTCCAGGTTTTGAAAAGGGTTTAAGTTCACTTTATAATGGAGTATGTTCATTTATAGGCTCCTACAGTGTTTGTGTGCAGATAAATGTTAAAAATGCTAAAGACTAAAAATCATAGAGAGAATCGGCAATATCCTAGAATCACAATTTAAATCAAATCGCCATCCAAAAAAGAATTGAATCAGGAGAAAAGCGTCTCGTCCCAGCCCTAGTCGACACGTTGTTGTTGTTGTTGTTGTTGTTGTTGTTGTTGTTGTTGTTCCTGTGTAACCAGACATCTCATCTCCTCTCAGCTCTCATGGCGTTCCTGTTCGACCTGGCTGCTCTGGTCGACCTCATGTCCATCGGGACTCTGCTGGCCTACTCTCTGGTGGCCATCTGCGTCCTCATCCTCAGGTGAGCTCACTCCCCCGAACGCAGCAGCAGCAGCAGCAGCAGAGATGGAACAGAATAATATAATATATGTAATATAAAGAGAGTGAATATTAGATTAAATCCTCCAGCAGCAGCGATAGAAGAGAAGAGTGAATATGAAACAGCAGCTCAGGACTCGTTCGTCTCAGAGTCTGAACCAGAGGAGACAAGTTTTATTAAACTCCTCTCCTCTGGTTCTGTTGTTGCTGTTGAACAGAGTCAGAGCAGAAGGAAAGAGTCGATCCAGAGCAGCTTCATTCACTAGTTTAACCAGTTCAACTTCTGATAAATAAATGTGTAGCTTCGCTCAGACCCAACAACACGCTGATAACTAGAAATTGTGAATGCTGAAAGCAGCTGAACGCCATTGCTGAATTAGCAAATGCAATTGACAAATAGTGCAAGTAGTGATCAACATGCAAAGGTACGACCAAGGGAGGAATCGAACCCACGAGCTCATGGTCCGTAGACCTTCACTCTGCCACGAGGCCACAGAGAGCAGACAGTCGTCTTAGTGCAGTGGTATCAACAAGAAACATGTTGAGACAAACCAAGATAGAAAGAGGTAAAGAGGAAAGGTGGGGGGCATATATGCTTTATCAAGGTTGTTCATGCAAGATCTGAAAACAAACCAGAGCAAGTGGTCGTAGTTACAGTTAGAAGAGGTTGATTCACTAACAAGACTGAGATTCAAACCCATGAGCTTGTGGTTGGCAAGCAGCCGCCTTAACCACTGGACTATAGCAATACTTGAGGTAATGGGAGGTTGAGACTTTCATGAATGTGAGATCATTCAATGATAGCTGAAAGTTTAGCAGAATAGTATAAATATAAGCAAGAAGTAGAAATAGGGGACTTCTGTGTAAGGTGTGGCTGTTTTTGGTGAATTTAAACAAAGTATAACGCCATTTACAGCGAGTTACAAACTGGAGATCCATCTGCTCAGCTCTAAAAAAAAAAATGAACTAGGGTCAACGGGAGCAGAGAGCTCCCTGACTGCATTTAAAAAATATTTAAAATTATTATCTAGGTCTCTTTGTGTTTTTAGCCAGAAGACAAGTGTGGCTACAAACTGTGGCCAATCCTTGTGTGTAGAGTGTCATTTGTAGCTTTGCTGGCAGTTTAAGAAGAAAAGTTCCTGTCGCTTTTTTGGCTCTCCTGCACTCTGATGATGATGTCACCACTCTAACCAACACCATACACACATACATGCCACACACAGAAATGCACATGTGCTTTTAAAGGATTTATCTCAAAAACGGTACAAGCTATGAAAAAGTTGTACACAGGATGAATACATTAGAAGTTTGTCTACAGATCAGAATTTGAATGAAGTCTCTAGCTGAAAGTATGTGGAAGCAAATGAGGTTCAAAGTAGGACCAGTAGTTTCAGAGTTTGAAGACTGTTCCAATGTATTTCTAATGGGACAAAAAATGCTTTCAGCATTCACACTAATTAACCCTGGTGAGTCCGGCTGCATCCGGTCTGGTTTCAACACCGCGGGTCGGACCGGGTCGGGTCTTAGTGTTCAGGCCCGTTGAGAACTGTAGCAGGAATGAAGCAGCTTAGAAAGGACTCAAACAGGCGATCGTGGGCTTTTGTTCATTCACAAGAACTTGTAGAAGATGGAGTCTCAGTGAGAAGTCGAGTCTGTTTCTGTTTCTGAGGGTTTTATTTCTGAACTCAGACTGGATCGGACCGGTCCAGAACATTTACAGTTACAGTGTGTATAGGACGAATCTCCTTGTTGTTTACAACTACTTCCTGGTAGAAAACCAGCATGAGAACAATAGTGACGGACGAGAGTTTCTCTATATTTATCTACTTTTTCATGTCACTATATCACCGTTTAGACTAATCTGATGTTTGTAAAGTTTATAAAACCAATGATTGGACAAACATTACTATTTACGTGAGCACATTTTTGTAATTAGTCATGGTTATCATAGATTAGCCGGGCTAACGGTTAGCTACCTGTTTAACTTTAATAACTCAGTGACTCAATAAACGCTCCATGAAAAAATATTTTCTCCAGCGGATATCTGAGTTCCAACATGACTGAGCTAACTGGAGTAGTTTCATGTGGTGTCCCACAACGGGAGGGTTTTAACAGCTGACGTCCTGCTGTTAGCTTAGCTACCGTTAGCTTAGCTACCGTTAGCTTAGCTACCGTTAGCTGTCCCTGTCAGCTGAGCCACTGATGCTTTCTAGACACTGTGATTCCCCCAAACTGAATAAATACAACACATAGCAACACAAAACACACACACAGAAATAGTAATGTTTCTTCAATCATTTCAGATTTGTCTAAACGGTGATAGGGCGTGAAAAATATGAGATATAGCTAAACTCTCGTTCGTTACTATTGATCTCATTCACATTACGTGCTCGTTTTCTTCCCGGAAGTAGAATGTAAACAAGGAGATTCGGTCTATAAGAGGTCAGAGGTCATTAACCCCCCCTCCCTCCCTCCCTCCCCCCAGGTACCAGCCCGGCTCTCTGACCTCGTCCAGCCAGATGGAGAAGCTGATGGAGCAGGCCGAGGGGGAGAAGCTGGCGGTGAGCGGCGGCGACAGCGGAGACGAGTACGGCGTGGAGGCGGAGGAGCGGCCGCTGCGCGAGGCCTTCACGCCGCGGCTGCTGTTCGTCCCCAGCGGGAAGACGCCCACGCAGACGTCGGGGACCATCGTCTACGCCACCACCGCCATCATCTGTGAGTCTGAGACTGTGACTAGTAGGAAGCATTAGAGAGAACACACTAATAATGTTTAAAGGGATAGTAGCATGTTTTTAAAGTGGGGTTGTATGATCTACAAATAGCCCCTAAGTACTTTAATTGTAGTAGAAGACTCTCTGCACTCCTCCCGTTAGCAACGCCAGCCCATAATAGCCCTGCCCAGAGATTTACAACATACAGTGTTGTGAACAGACCCAAAGAAACGGCCTATTTTCACGGCCTAAAAGAGGTTTTACCTGAAAAAAAAATACACAGTTCCATTGTTCACTATAATATAATTTTTTCCAGCCCTTCAAAGTGCAGGAAAAACACAGTTTTTATTTGGACCTGAGACTATGAGACTATCCCTTTAAGGCTCACAGAAAAACATTGCCAACCAACATCCAGAAAAAAAATTAAAAAAGAGAAAGTCATTATAACGTAAAAGGAACAGAGATATTTAACAAACCGAGATTCAGAACTAAACTGAAGGAACATTGATTGATTGATTGATTGATTGAAGTGTTTATTTCAAATATGAAAATAAAATAATAAAAAAAGAGAATAAGAGAAAACATTTAAACGTGAGATATAGAATACATATTCCAAAAGGAGAAGAAGTAAAACTTATGAACTCCCACCCCCTCTCCTTGTATATGACTAACTAAGATCCTCGTCTAAACATATCTTATGTTACCAAATCATGAATATAATTTACTTATACACACTTATACATACTTATACATACATACACATGCCCACATACAGATACATACACAAACACACGCGGCCATATACATACAAAAACAGTGCATCTCTGTGAGAAGAGTCGGTTTAAGGAACAGTCTGAACAAAGAAGCAAGATCAAACAGTATATTAAAAAAAAAAAGGAAAACATTTCTTATTTGCTTGGATGTATATTATCTAATTTGTGAGTTAATTCTTTGGGGTAGACAATATAAGTTCGCTTCTTTCTGCCCCCTTTCATTCAAGAGTTACAGTATTGTCTTTTTTTGTTTTGTTTTTATGCTCGATAAATAAATAACTAAACTAAACTAAACTTAGACTAACCCAGATGTCTGGTTGCAGCGGTTCTGATCACGGTGCTGTGCGTGGTGCTGGCCAACTGCCTGCCGGCGCTGCTGGACGGACATCCGGCGGTGCTGGTGCCCGTGCTGCTGCTGCTGCTGCTCTGTGGCGTCTGCCTCGTCATCATCGTCCGCCAGCCGCAGAGCAAGGAGGCGCTCACCTTCAAGGTAACAACACACACACACACACACACACACACACACACACACACACACACACACACACACACACACACACACACACACACACACACCTCTCGTCTCTGTCCGTCCTAAAATATTAAATAAATGAGTAGGCTAAGCATTTAATTCATGTATGTGACAAAATCAACAAAATTCAAGGGCCACATTAAACATTTATTTGTGTATTTAAATAGATAAACAAATAAATTATAGTCCTATATCAAAAGATGATTGAATATCAACAGTTTTAAAACATTAAATACATATAATATACAGCAGGGCAATATCAGTCACAACAAATACTACTGATAATAGTATTTTTGGTTACAGAAGTTAATACATTTTATAATTGATCAAAAAGCTAAGCTAGCAGCAAAAAAAAGAATAAAACTGCTGATCTTCCTATAAAGTTATGCAGGGAATGTCATCATCTGTAGCGAGTATGAGCTGAGTGATTGAATTAATAAAAAATACAAACACAATATTTCAGTTTAGCATTGGCTGATGCATCAACTTGTTTAATCAGATAGGCCTGCTGGCTAGCAGGCTACATTATGTTCAGCATGCTTCTTTACACGTTACCAAAAAGTTATGTTACATGAATATAACCCCAGCTCACCAAAGTTTTCAATGGTAAAAATATGGGTCCCTTAAGAAAAAGGTTGGGAACCACTGCTTTAAGCCATGGTCCAACGCACCGTAACACAGAGTTAGACCCCCCCTCGAGAGATGAAGTCTGCTAACCGCTAGCTTCTCTAGCTGTAGCAACTTTAGCAATGACCGCACCATAACAAACAGCGCAGTATACGGATCAACTATCCACCCATCAAAAAGCCACTCACAGCCACAAATAATGCTCAGAACAGCACCAAACATCATCAACAGTACAATCAGAGTCCCATCCCATAATACGAGGCATCAAACATCTGTTAGCTTAGCCTGGTTTCTATTGAAAAGAGACGAAAACGACTCACCCACTCTGCTCCAGTTATACGCTATGCAGCAACTTTCTGTGTCCAGCACAGAGTCCAGGCACTGACAACACACGTCTGAGGCCGACTGGCAGCACAAACATCTGGTTTCAGCACAAACATCTGGTTTCAGCACAAACATCTGGTTTCAGCACAAACATCTGGTTTCAGCACAAACATCTGGTTTCAGCACAGACATCCGGTTTCAGCACAAACATCCGGTTTCAGCACAAACATCTGGTTTCAGCACAAACATCCGGTTTCAGCACAAACATCTGGTTTCAGCACAAACATCTGGTTTCAGCACAAACATCCGGTTTCAGCACAAACATCTGGTTTCAGCACAAACATCTGGTTTCAGCACAGACATCCAGTTTCAGCACAAACATCTGGTTTCAGCACAAACATCTGGTTTCAGCACAGACATCCAGTTTCAGCACAAACATCTGGTTTCAGCACAGACATCCAGTTTCAGCACAAACATCTGGTTTCAGCACAAACATCTGGTTTCAGCACAGACATCCAGTTTCAGCACAAACATCTGGTTTCAGCACAAACATCTGGTTTCAGCACAGACATCCAGTTTCAGCACAAACATCTGGTTTCAGCACAAACATCTGGTTTCAGCACAAACATCCGGTTTCAGTGACCACCACACTGACCACTTGATTATCCCATTTCCAGCACATAGTCTCCACCGCCCATCAAAATTTCTCAAACTCCATAAAGGAGGGAACATTTCCAAAGTAAAACCAAGTCTTATTCCCTGTGTTTTATTTCTGAAAATATCGGTGACAATCGGCGAGTTTTGGGCGATTACCGATTATTCTCAAACGGGATATAATCGGCCGATTTAATCGGCTCGATTCGGTCGGGCCCTAGTTATGATGGGATGTGAAGCCCTTTGAGACAAACTGGTGGCTATACTAATAAAACTGCCCCTCTCTTCCCCCCCAGGTGCCCCTGCTGCCCTGGCTGCCCCTCTTCAGCGTCTTCGTCAACATCTACCTCATGATGCAGCTGGACCTGGGCACGTGGTGCCGCTTCGCCGTCTGGATGATCATCGGTACGTTTAAAAACCCTTTAACCCTTTAACCCTTCACCTTCTGCTGCTTCCTCACGCCACCGCTGTGCTGTCGTCACCGTGGTAACCTCCTGTTGTTGTTGTTGTTGTTGTTGTTGTTGCAGGCTTCGCCATCTACTTCCTGTACGGGATCCACCACAGCAGCGAAGGCGCCAACCGGTCGTCTCCACGGCGATACGAGCCGGCGCTGCAGAGCAAGAGCCCCATCTACCGAGGAGCGCCGGACGACAGCGACATGGAGGCAGCAAGCAGCCCCTGATGCCCCTAATACCCCTGATACCCCCCGATACACCCCTGATGCCCCTGATACCCCCCGATACCCCCCGATACCCCCCGATACCCCCCGATACCCCTGATACCCCCCGATACCACCTGATGCCCCTGATACTAGGCCTGTAACGATACACCAAAGTCACGATTCGATTCGTATCTCGATTTCTGACCCACGGTTCGATACACGATTAGATTCAATTCGAATTTTATAAAGGTTAAAAAAAGAAGAGATTTTGAGAGCTGGATTATTTATTATAACAACAATATATAGCCTAATATTAACAATTATAACTAGGGCTGCCCCCAAATAGTCGACCCAAAAAAACATTATTCTATTCAATTGTATTTATAAAGTGCATGCACAGGGCAAACTCAATGCGCTTTACAATAGTTAAGCAATTATAATACAATGCAATTTAGCCGACCAAAATCTCATTGGTCGATTGGTCGCAGGAAAAAAAGAAAAACATTTGGAGGCGTGTTATGTCAAAATTAAGTCAAAATCAATATGACTGAACTGTAGCTATATGAAAGGCTGTCGGGCTTTTAATTTGAAGGGCCAGATACAGGAAGTCGTGACACACACTGTTGTTTTTTACACGGCACGGCAGGTCCGGTCCCTACTACTTTTTTTTCCCTTTTCAGGAGCAACTTAAACGTTTCTGGTTTGGAGACGTAGCTACGTAGCTACCACCGCTGTTTTCACCGTTTAGCGGGCGCTGCTCTGAGTCGCTCCTCACCTGTGTTTACTGGTGATAAACGGGCGTAACGGTAAAACCCGACCGACTTGTTCAAACTAATCAAGTTCTTTAGCTGTGTGCAGAGCGACTATATATATATATATATATATATATATATATATATATACATATCTCTGTATATATATATATATATGAACGTGTCCAACAGAAAAAAAACAACAACAAAACGCCACGGAGCGTTGGAGTGGGTGAGTCGCGGTTCTGCCATTTCATTGGCGACACAGCTTCGTGTCTTAGAGTCGCGGTTTCGGTTTCGACACGTGTATCGTTAAAGGCCTAACTGATACCCCAGATACCCCCTGATACCCCAGATACCCCCCTATACCCCCTGATACCCCAGATACCCCCTGATACCCCCCGATACCCCCTGATACCCCCGATACCCCACTGAGACCACACACATGTTACCTCTGACTGGAGGCTGATGAACTTGACAGAACATCTAGAGACTTTAACCCTTTAACCTCTAACACGCTGTCGACCAACCGACCAATCGGTTCTCTCCTTCAACACGCTGTCGACCAACCGACCAATCGGTTCGCTCCTTCCCGTCTGAAGCCGTTACCTGGAAACATGTTACACTTGAGCTGTTGTTTATTACTGAGACTAAATATCTGATCCAATATAACAAGGTCTTAGACTCATCGGTCCATTAAAAACACTACCCCCATCCCATAATAGTCCTAACACGATATGAAGTGAGTTAATGTTGTGGCCTTTGGTTCGGACTGAACCAGGAAACAGGAAGGAACTCGTTCCTCTGATTGGGCAGAGGTTTCTCCTTCAGGCCAGTGCATCTTCATCTTCATCTTCATCATCATCATCATCATCATCATCATCGTCACCATCGTCATGGTTACCACTACACCCGTTTCCTTGTGAAGAGACCAGAAGGTTTTCTTCACAAAGGTTCTTGTTTAGTTTCAATTGAAACTTGTTCTTTGCAGCTTCGTCTGTTTTATTTTTATTTTTACTGCTGTATTATTATTATATTTCACCTTTTCTCATAGAACTGTTAATATTTAAATGTTTATAGTATTTGTTGGTCTGGGATAGTTTTGTTTTGTTTTGTTTGTGTTTTTTGTTTTTGCCTTTTCATATCAATCTCTAATTGTAGATTTTCATCTCTTTTAATCTTCTCATGTACAGGTTGTTGAGTTGTTGTTTTACTGTCTTTTGTTTTTCTTCGTCCACAAACGGTTTAATCTTTGGGCGAGTAACGACCGCTTAAAGTCGGTCTCTAAATTGTGTAATTGTAAAAGTTTTCTAACCCCCCCCAGAGTTATTATTCTAACTTATTGTCCATAGCAGCTTACGTTTGTGTAGAAGTGTTTTACTGTAGCGTGTACAGTAACTGTTTAAAACTAAGACCTGGAGAGAAACGAGACGATGACGAACTTTGGACCCGAAGACGTTCGATGCTGCTGAACCGGACCAGAGGCTCAGACACCAGTTCACCTGAAGCGTCGACACAAGACGATGTGAAGCGTCGACACAAGACGATGTGAAGCGTCGATGTGAAGCGACGATGTGAAGCGTCAATGTGAAGCGACGATGTGAAGCGTCGATGTGAAGCGACGATGTGAAGCGTCTGCACCTTTATTACAAAGGTGTGACAGACCTTGTCTCTGTGGAGGATTTGGATCCAGCCGATGTCTGTAGTCGGATCGGTCTACGACTCGGCGTCTGTAGCCGGTCGGATCAGATCGGTCTACGACCCGGCGCCTGCAGCGGCTCAGTGGCTGATTCCCTGTGAGTCGGTCAGTGATGCAGGTGCATTGTGGGTCAGTGACGCAGGTGCATTGTGGGTCAGTGACGCAGGTGCATTGTGGGTCAGTGATGCAGGTGCATTGTGGGTCAGTGACGCAGGTGCATTGTGGGTCAGTGACGCAGGTGCATTGTGGGTCAGTGACGCAGGTGCATTGTGGGTCAGTGATGCAGGTGCATTGTGGGTCAGTGACGCAGGTGCATTGTGGGTCAGTGATGCAGGTGCATTGTGGGTAACGTGGTTGTTGAGGCGTCGGCTCACATCTCTGCCTTCAGCCCTCGTGCCTTTCCAACATGGCCGTGATGTCGCCTCCCTCCTGCTGTGTCGCCACGGCAACAAGTGTTTTATATTGTACATACGACTGTCATGTATAAAATGTATTTTCAGTATTTTCTTTTTCTTTTTCTTTCTGTTTTTTAATAAAACATGATTCATGCCGACAGCGTCGTCCGTTTCCTCGGCTGCAGACGTCACCGACAGGTTTTACTCTGAGTCACCGTGACTCACTAAAGGAACATGCCAACAAGTTTCAGCACGACTTCAACCTTCAGGCTGTTTCTCTGTTTGCACCACAATTAAAACCTTAACCTTCACTCCAGTACAACGTGTGTTACAGTCGACTCCACTGAGTCATTATAATCCTACATTCTCTCTCTTGGTAGAAACAGTTTAACACCTAAAAATCTGCAACTTGGCTCAAATGATTAAAATGTGTTGTAAGGAGGAAACAAAGTCCCATTGTTGCTGCTTCAGTCGGTTCACTGGACCAACGACACAAAATGTCTAAATTATTGTTCTGTGTCGTTTCTCACTGAGATTTGAAGTTTAGAAAAAACTTTCAGTTAAAATAAAAAACCATGGGAACAGTCTGTTCTCAGGCTCCTCACTCTTTCCATACTCACTACAATAAGAGCCACTTAATATATAATGTGTATAATAACCATATAGAAAATACAAAACTAATAGAAATACATATAAATAAACTCTTTAACACAAATCTGGTTCATTAGAACTAAAGTGATACCTGATTAAACACTAACACACACACACACACAGGCATCTTAAGCCCCGCCCTCTTTTCCACCAGTCAGGTGCTGGTTTGATTTATTTCCCTTGTAAAATGCACTTTGTTCATATTTGTGTTGTCTCCTTTATGTGAATATAACTGTACAATCTGTTTGTGTAGCTCTTTGACTTTCCTTCGGCAGGAAATGTTCTACATAAATACATCGTCGTCTTCTTTTTCTTCTTCCGTGAAGTCTCCACAGCGTCGTCCTGTCTCGTCTCGTTGTGAAACCGTCTCAACATCTCAACATGAAGCCGCTCCCTTCACGTGTCTGGCTGCTGCCGCTTCTCACCACGGTGTCGCCCCCTGCTGGTCACACTCAGCATTACACTGTTCACCGGACACACACACACACACATTGTTCACCTGACACACACACACACACACACACATTGTTCACCTGACACACACACACACATTGTTCACCTGACACACACACACACACACACACACACACACACACACACTGTTCACCTCACACACACACACACACACACACTGTTCACCTGACACACACACACACATTGTTCACCTGACACACACACACACACACACACACACACACACACACACACACACTGTTCACCTCACACACACACACACACACACTGTTCACCTGACACACACACACACACACACATCTCTTGTCTTCTCTGCCAGAGGACAGAAGCCATAAAGTCTTTAACTGGGATAAAACACACAACTATCCTTGGTATCGTGACATGAAGCTGTTTTTAGCTTAGAGGTTGATCAACAACATATTTTCACTAGTGGTTTGCGTTGTAATGTTAATTTTGTGAAACATAAGTTATTTCTTGAGTATAAAGAAAAATGGGCGAATAATATCTGGTTTAAACCAGAACTCAGAACCTGTTGCCAGTTGAAAAATGTTTATTGTTCAGAACCCGATGTGACTTTGCCACTGGATAGATCCAAGAGATGTTTATGTGATTCTCCCTCTGGCAGTAGAAGTAGGAAGGTTTAACTCAGTACCTGAGGATGAAAGACTCTGCACATGATGTAATCTAAATGTAATGGAGGATGAACTGCATCTTGTGTTTCATTGTCGGTTATATGACAAAGCCAGAACAGGAAGTTTGTGTTTCAGAAAATGCAAAATGTGAAACCTGAGTTGTTTTGGGCTGATGATGATGATGATGATGATGATGATGAGGTAAAGTTGGAACGGTTCTTCAGAAAAGAAAAGAAGTCTTTACTAGAGCTACTTTCATAAAAAGTGCCTGGTCAAAAAGAAAAAGTGAATTATTGATGTGAACTCCATCTGGTTTCTGTTTTTGTTTGGTTTTGTCTGAGCTCTGATGATTTAGTTTGGTGTCTAAATATGATGATAATGTGTCTTGTAACTAAGCCCTGATAGGCTGCAGCCTTAATTGGTGCACGACACGTAAATAAATATAAATTCATTCATTCATTCATTCACACACACACACCTGACATCAGGCTCTACGGTGCCGTGGGAACGAAGCGGAGCAGCAGTTTCTGCTCTGAGGATCAAAGATGTGTGTTGATGTTTCCAGACATTTCTTATTGATGACTCTGACCAGTCGACTTCAGTCCGGTTGGGTTTAAATCAATTATTTACAGGTTGTGTAACGTGATGACAATGCACAGTTTAAATGTTAATATTCACAAGGTAAACACACACACACACACACACACACACACACACACACACACACACACACACAGGAGTGAGGACGGACAGGAAGTTGCTGCACGCTGAGGCCGAGAAGAGACGCTATTTACATCATCATATCAAAAATAAATCTTCTTTTCTTTCTTTGGGAAAAGTTCACCTAAAATGGAGACAAGCACTGATTATAGCACGTACGGATATGACTGGATGTATAGTATAAATGGACTGTGTGTGTGTGTGTGCGTGTGTGTGTGTGTGTGTGTGTGTGTGTGTGTGTGTGTGTGTGTGTGTGTGTGTGTGTGTGTGTGTGTGTGTGTGTGTGTGTGTGTGTGTGTGTGTGTGTGTGTGTGTGTGTGGAGCTGGCATCAGAAAGCATGAAGCACCAAAGTGTTCAATATTACAGACATGAAGTAAAGAATCACACCAATTAATTATGTGAGATATAGAAGCTAAATAAAACCTCTAATTGTTACTGTTTAAGTCATGACGACACATTTAGCAGCTGCAACAGAGAAATCCTGCTCATCCAGGAGATTAGACAAGTCTCTGAGCCTTCAGGTATTACCCTATTACCCTACCCTTATTACCCTATTACCCTACCCTTATTACCCTATTACCCTATTACCCTACCTTAACCTTATTACCCTATTACACTACCTTAACCTTATTACCCTATTACCCTACCCTACCCTAACCCTCATCCAGGAGATTAGACAAGTCTCTGAGCCTTCAGGTATTACCCTATTACCCTACCCTTATTACCCTATTACCCTACCCTTATTACCCTATTACCCTATTACCCTACCTTAACCTTATTACCCTATTACACTACCTTAACCTTATTACCCTATTACCCTACCCTACCCTAACCCTCATCCAGGAGATTAGACAAGTCTCTGAGCCTTCAGGTATTACCCTATTACCCTACCCTTATTACCCTATTACCCTACCCTTATTACCCTATTACCCTATTACCCTACCTTAACCTTATTACCCTATTACACTACCTTAACCTTATTACCCTATTACCCTACCCTACCCTAACCCTCATCCAGGAGATTAGACAAGTCTCTGAGCCTTCAGGTATTACCCTATTACCCTACCCTTATTACCCTATTACCCTACCCTTATTACCCTATTACCCTATTACCCTACCTTAACCTTATTACCCTATTACCCTACCTTAACCTTATTACCCTATTACCCTATAGGGTATTACAAATAACTAAGTCCAGTTGCTTTCGATTTAACCTCCTTTGAAATACTATGACCTGGGCAAATGAGAATATGCACCAGCTTATTACCCTACCCTATCTGTATATTATTGAACTGTCATTTTCTGTTGTACTTTGTAGTTTGGCCTTGGTGTCTCTCTCTCTCTCTGTGTTTCCTCAGATCCACCGGAGCTCCATCTCTCTGCACCAGCCACCACCTGCATCGCCCCCCCCCTCCCCTTCCCCTGCTGTTAGACCGGCCTCCCCTTCCTTCCCATGGACCAGTCTGCCACCCAGTCCTCCCATCGAGCTGGCCAGCTCTCCCTGCCCCCGCCCCCCCCCCCCCCTCACCAGAGACTGCCTTCATCAACTCCTGCTAACATTTCCATGTTTCTCACATTCTGTGACAAACTGTAAACTGTTTTCTTGTCTGTAACAACATCTATTGCACGTCTGTCCGTCCTGGGTGATGATCCCTCCTCTGTTGCTCACCCTGAGGTTTCTCCTGGTTTTCCCTGTTAAAAGGGTTTTCCATGGAGTTTTTCCTCAGTGGATGTGAGGGTCTAAGGACAGAGGATGTTGTTATTATGGGATGTAAAGCCCTTTGAGACAAACTGTTTGTAAACGGGGTATACAAATAAAATTGCCTTGCCTTGCCTTGCCTATTACCCAACCTTAACCTTATTACCCTATTACCCTACCCTAACCTTATTACCCTATTACCCTACCTTAACTTTATTACCCTATTACCCTACCTTAACTTTATTACCCTATTACCCTACCCTACCCTAACCTTATTACCCTATTACCCTACCCTACCCTAACCTTATTACCCTATTACCCTACCCTACCCTAACCTTATTACCCTATTACCCTACCCTACCCTAACCTTATTACCCTATTACCCTACCCTACCCTAACCTTATTACCCTATTACCCTACCTTAACCTTATTACCCTATTACCCTACCCTACCCTAACCTTATTACCCTATTACCCTACCCTACCCTAACCTTATTACCCTATTACCCTACCTTAACCTTATTACCCTATTACCCTACCCTACCCTAATCTTATTACCCTATTACCCTACCTTAACCTTATTACCCTACCCTACCCTAACCTTATTACCCTATTACCCCACCCTACCCTAACCTTATTACCCTATTACCCTATTACCCTACCCTACCCTAACCTTATTACCCTATTACCCTACCCTACCCTAACCTTATTACCTTATTACCCTATTACCCTACCCTACCCTACCTTAACCTTATTACCTTATTACCCTACCCTACCTTAACCTTATTACCCTATTACCCCACCCTACCCTAACCTTATTACCCTATTACCCTACCTTAACCTTATTACCCTATTACCCTACCTTAACCTTATTACCCTATTACCCCACCCTACCTTAACCTTATTACCCTATTACCCTACCCTACCTTATTACCTTATTACCCCACCCTACCTTAACCTTATTACCCTATTACCCTACCCTACCCTACCTTAACCTTATTACCTTATTACCCTACCTTAACCTTATTACCTTATTACCCTACCCTACCTTAACCTTATTACCCTATTACCCTACCTCTGCTACGTTGTCTGATCTCAGCTGCAGTCTGAAGTCGTCTTCTCGGGGCTCTGTCTGGCCGACACGCTGCCAGGGCCGTTGCTAGGAATTCTGGGCCCCCTTAAAGAATACTAAAGTGGGCCCCTCCCCCTAACTTTTCCAGTTTTTTTTTCTTGGACTACGTATGTATTATCATGTATTATTTAGCCTACTTTGTTTTGATGCTAATGCAGCATTACACTGCAAAAACTCAAGTAGCCTATCTTACCAAGAATATTTGTCTTATTTCTAGTCAAAATTGAATTTCTAGTCAAAACAAATATCATTATACTTAAAATAAGACACATCATATTAAAAGTAGCTTGTTTTTAGACACTTTTTACTTCTTTCAAGCAGATTTTCACTTGGAATAAGTAGAAAAATCTGATAATGGGACAAGTTTTTCTTCCTTATTACAAGCACAAAAACTTGCTTTCACTGGCAGATTTTTCTACTTATTTCAAGTGAAAATTTGTTTGAAACAAGTGAAAATGATCTAAAAACAAGTTAATTTTTAGGTGATGAGTCTTATTTTAAGTGGAAAGAGATTAGTTTTGACTAGAAATGAGACATTTGGACAAGAAATAAGACAAAAATTCTTGGAAAGATGTTGAGTTTTTACAGTGCACTATGAGTATTAGTCAGGGTCTTATGCAGAATAAATCAGTCATACAAAGATTAGACTACTGGGGTTTTTTATGGCCCCACTGGGCGCTGGGCCCCTAGAGTTATATCACCTTTCTCCCCTAGACAACGGCCCTGCACGCTGCTAACTCAGTTTATTGCTGAATCGGTTCACGGAGCAGAGGCCATGTGAGTGACAGGTGCTGACGGAGGTTTGAGGTCATCGTTTGCCTCATTAATATGAAAGTATATGCAGCAAGGCACAACCGAATCTAATCCAATCACCTCCTGCACACGTAGAAGCAGCTGGGTGGGGGTGCATTTCCTACTGGTTCTAATATCTCTGTTCTTGAGTGATTGTGTTTTTGTGAAAATAAAAAATAAAGCCAATCAAACTGTTATTATCCAAATAAGAGGGTTAGGAATGGAATAATATGTCTCACTTTATTCATATTATTGTTTTTTATTCACTGTAATATTGAACACACTGAGGTTCCATACAAAAGATGTTGAGGTTGTCTCACTGTGGTGATGTCATCAGCCCATAATGACCATTACTGTGATGTCATCAGCCCATAATGACCTACACTGTGTTTTCCTTTCAACCAATGAACCATTCTTTGTGAAAACTCTTTGTCCAGCATTGAAACACATAAAAGTCAAACTTTGTTAAAGTTGATTCCCACTCGTTTTCCTCCAACCTCTCGTGTATTAATGAATTAAAAAGTTATGACTTCACCATCATGAAAATGACAGGGCGAAAGGTATTTTTTTACTTAAATCTAACACTACAAAAAAAGTAAAATTGCAAAAAAAACTGATATTCCCCATAAACATTGTCTGACCTCAGACAGTTGTAATCATGAAAAGAAAATCCATCTCTAATTAGAAAATATCTAATTTTTGGGATGTTTTGTGTGTAGAAATGAGTGTACATCATAGAAACTCACAGAAACCGGCCTGTAAAGGGTTAATTAATTAATTTTATTGTTTGAAATTAACAGTCATTGTAGGACAGAAGTTAAATAACAGAACAAAAAAAAAAGATCTCAAAATATAAAACCATTAAAAAGATATGACTTCACTATCATGAAGTCTGATGACAGGGCGAAAGCTATTTTTTTACTTAAGCCACTTAGATTTTAGTGCAGTGAAGTCAGTGAAGGTCTCGGTCTGTCTCTGGATGTGGT
>NC_140920.1:0-15000 GCF_045865225.1 Trachurus japonicus | reverse complement strand
AGGTACCTGTCTGTCTGTCCAGACTGGATGACAGAGGACACTACGTACCTGTCTGTCTGTCCAGACTGGAGGACAGAGGACACTACGTACCTGTCTGTCTGTCCAGACTGGAGGACAGAGGACACTAGGTACCTGTCTGTCTGTCCAGACTGGATGACAGAGGACACTACGTACCTGTCTGTCTGTTCAGACTGGAGGACAGAGGACACTACGTACCTGTCTGTCTGTCCAGACTGGAGGACAGAGGACACTACGTACCTGTCTGTCTGTCCAGACTGGAGGACAGAGGACACTAGGTACCTGTCTGTCTGTCCAGACTGGAGGACAGAGGACACTACGTACCTGTCTGTCTGTCCAGACTGGAGGACAGAGGACACTACGTACCTGTCTGTCTGTCCAGACTGAGGGACAGAGGACACTACGTACCTGTCTGTCTGTCCAGACTGGAGGACAGAGGACACTAGGTACCTGTCTGTCTGTCCAGACTGGAGGACAGAGGACACTACGTACCTGTCTGTCTGTTCAGACTGGAGGACAGAGGACACTACGTACCTGTCTGTCTGTTCAGACTGGAGGACAGAGGACACTAGGTACCTGTCTGTCTGTCCAGACTGGAGGACAGAGGACACTAGGTACCTGTCTGTCTGTCCAGACTGAGGGACAGAGGACACTAGGTACCTGTCTGTCTGTCCAGACTGGAGGACAGAGGACACTAGGTACCTGTCTGTCTGTCCAGACTGGAGGACAGAGGACACTAGGTACCTGTCTGTCTGTCCAGACTGGATGACAGAGGACACTACGTACCTGTCTGTCTGTCCAGACTGGAGGACAGAGGACACTAGGTACCTGTCTGTCTGTCCAGACTGGAGGACAGAGGACACTAGGTACCTGTCTGTCTGTCCAGACTGGATGACAGAGGACACTACGTACCTGTCTGTCTGTTCAGACTGGAGGACAGAGGACACTACGTACCTGTCTGTCTGTCCAGACTGGAGGACAGAGGACACTACGTACCTGTCTGTCTGTCCAGACTGGAGGACAGAGGACACTAGGTACCTGTCTGTCTGTCCAGACTGGAGGACAGAGGACACTACGTACCTGTCTGTCTGTCCAGACTGGAGGACAGAGGACACTACGTACCTGTCTGTCTGTCCAGACTGAGGGACAGAGGACACTACGTACCTGTCTGTCTGTCCAGACTGGAGGACAGAGGACACTAGGTACCTGTCTGTCTGTCCAGACTGGAGGACAGAGGACACTACGTACCTGTCTGTCTGTTCAGACTGGAGGACAGAGGACACTACGTACCTGTCTGTCTGTCCAGGCTGGGGGACAGAGGACACTAGGTACCTGTCTGTCTGTCCAGACTGAGGGACAGAGGACACTAGGTACCTGTCTGTCTGTCCAGACTGGAGGACAGAGGACACTACGTACCTGTCTGTCTGTCCAGACTGAGGGACAGAGGACACTAGGTACCTGTCTGTCTGTCCAGACTGGAGGACAGAGGACACTAGGTACCTGTCTGTCTGTCCAGACTGAGGGACAGAGGACACTAGGTACCTGTCTGTCTGTCCAGACTGAGGGACAGAGGACACTAGGTACCTGTCTGTCTGTCCAGACTGGAGGACAGAGGACACTACGTACCTGTCTGTCTGTCCAGACTGGAGGACAGAGGACACTACGTACCTGTCTGTCTGTCCAGACTGGAGGACAGAGGACACTACGTACCTGTCTGTCTGTCCAGACTGGAGGACAGAGGACACTACGTACCTGTCTGTCTGTCCAGACTGGAGGACAGAGGACACTAGGTACCTGTCTGTCTGTCCAGACTGGAGGACAGAGGACACTACGTACCTGTCTGTCTGTTCAGACTGGAGGACAGAGGACACTAGGTACCTGTCTGTCTGTCCAGACTGGAGGACAGAGGACACTAGGTACCTGTCTGTCTGTCCAGACTGAGGGACAGAGGACACTAGGTACCTGTCTGTCTGTCCAGACTGGAGGACAGAGGACACTAGGTACCTGTCTGTCTGTCCAGACTGGAGGACAGAGGACACTAGGTACCTGTCTGTCTGTCCAGACTGAGGGACAGAGGACACTACGTACCTGTCTGTCTGTTCAGACTGGAGGACAGAGGACACTACGTACCTGTCTGTCTGTCCAGACTGGAGGACAGAGGACACTACGTACCTGTCTGTCTGTCCAGACTGGAGGACAGAGGACACTAGGTACCTGTCTGTCTGTCCAGACTGGAGGACAGAGGACACTACGTACCTGTCTGTCTGTCCAGACTGGAGGACAGAGGACACTACGTACCTGTCTGTCTGTCCAGACTGGAGGACAGAGGACACTACGTACCTGTCTGTCTGTCCAGACTGAGGGACAGAGGACACTACGTACCTGTCTGTCTGTCCAGACTGGAGGACAGAGGACACTAGGTACCTGTCTGTCTGTCCAGACTGGAGGACAGAGGACACTACGTACCTGTCTGTCTGTCCAGACTGAGGGACAGAGGACACTACGTACCTGTCTGTCTGTCCAGACTGGAGGACAGAGGACACTAGGTACCTGTCTGTCTGTTCAGACTGGAGGACAGAGGACACTACGTACCTGTCTGTCTGTCCAGGCTGGGGGACAGAGGACACTAGGTACCTGTCTGTCTGTCCAGACTGAGGGACAGAGGACACTACGTACCTGTCTGTCTGTCCAGACTGGAGGACAGAGGACACTAGGTACCTGTCTGTCTGTCCAGACTGAGGGACAGAGGACACTAGGTACCTGTCTGTCTGTCCAGACTGAGGGACAGAGGACACTACGTACCTGTCTGTCTGTCCAGACTGGAGGACAGAGGACACTAGGTACCTGTCTGTCTGTCCAGACTGAGGGACAGAGGACACTACGTACCTGTCTGTCTGTCCAGACTGGAGGACAGAGGACACTAGGTACCTGTCTGTCTGTCCAGACTGAGGGACAGAGGACACTACGTACCTGTCTGTCTGTCCAGACTGGAGGACAGAGGACACTACGTACCTGTCTGTCTGTCCAGACTGAGGGACAGAGGACACTAGGTACCTGTCTGTCTGTCCAGACTGAGGGACAGAGGACACTAGGTACCTGTCTGTCTGTCCAGACTGAGGGACAGAGGACACTAGGTACCTGTCTGTCTGTCCAGACTGGGGGACAGAGGACACTACGTACCTGTCTGTCTGTCCAGACTGGAGGACAGAGGACACTACGTACCTGTCTGTCTGTCCAGACTGGAGGACAGAGGACACTAGGTACCTGTCTGTCTGTCCAGACTGGAGGACAGAGGACACTACGTACCTGTCTGTCTGTCCAGACTGGAGGACAGAGGACACTAGGTACCTGTCTGTCTGTCCAGACTGGAGGACAGAGGACACTAGGTACCTGTCTGTCTGTCCAGACTGGAGGACAGAGGACACTAGGTACCTGTCTGTCTGTCCAGACTGGATGACAGAGGACACTACGTACCTGTCTGTCTGTTCAGACTGGAGGACAGAGGACACTACGTACCTGTCTGTCTGTCCAGACTGGAGGACAGAGGACACTACGTACCTGTCTGTCTGTCCAGACTGGAGGACAGAGGACACTAGGTACCTGTCTGTCTGTCCAGACTGGAGGACAGAGGACACTACGTACCTGTCTGTCTGTCCAGACTGGAGGACAGAGGACACTACGTACCTGTCTGTCTGTCCAGACTGGAGGACAGAGGACACTAGGTACCTGTCTGTCTGTCCAGACTGGAGGACAGAGGACACTACGTACCTGTCTGTCTGTTCAGACTGGAGGACAGAGGACACTACGTACCTGTCTGTCTGTCCAGGCTGGGGGACAGAGGACACTAGGTACCTGTCTGTCTGTCCAGACTGAGGGACAGAGGACACTACGTACCTGTCTGTCTGTCCAGACTGGAGGACAGAGGACACTAGGTACCTGTCTGTCTGTCCAGACTGAGGGACAGAGGACACTAGGTACCTGTCTGTCTGTCCAGACTGAGGGACAGAGGACACTAGGTACCTGTCTGTCTGTCCAGACTGGAGGACAGAGGACACTAGGTACCTGTCTGTCTGTCCAGACTGGAGGACAGAGGACACTACGTACCTGTCTGTCTGTCCAGACTGGAGGACAGAGGACACTACGTACCTGTCTGTCTGTCCAGACTGGAGGACAGAGGACACTACGTACCTGTCTGTCTGTCCAGACTGGAGGACAGAGGACACTAGGTACCTGTCTGTCTGTCCAGACTGGAGGACAGAGGACACTACGTACCTGTCTGTCTGTTCAGACTGGAGGACAGAGGACACTACGTACCTGTCTGTCTGTCCAGACTGGAGGACAGAGGACACTAGGTACCTGTCTGTCTGTCCAGACTGGAGGACAGAGGACACTAGGTACCTGTCTGTCTGTCCAGACTGGAGGACAGAGGACACTACGTACCTGTCTGTCTGTCCAGACTGAGGGACAGAGGACACTAGGTACCTGTCTGTCTGTCCAGGCTGGGGGACAGAGGACACTAGGTACCTGTCTGTCTGTCCAGACTGGAGGACAGAGGACACTACGTACCTGTCTGTCTGTTCAGACTGGAGGACAGAGGACACTAGGTACCTGTCTGTCTGTCCAGACTGGAGGACAGAGGACACTACGTACCTGTCTGTCTGTCCAGACTGGAGGACAGAGGACACTACGTACCTGTCTGTCTGTCCAGACTGGGGGACAGAGGACACTACGTACCTGTCTGTCTGTCCAGACTGGAGGACAGAGGACACTACGTACCTGTCTGTCTGTCCAGACTGGAGGACAGAGGACACTACGTACCTGTCTGTCTGTCCAGACTGAGGGACAGAGGACACTAGGTACCTGTCTGTCTGTCCAGACTGGGGGACAGAGGACACTACGTACCTGTCTGTCTGTCCAGACTGGAGGACAGAGGACACTACGTACCTGTCTGTCTGTCCAGACTGGAGGACAGAGGACACTAGGTACCTGTCTGTCTGTCCAGACTGGAGGACAGAGGACACTACGTACCTGTCTGTCTGTCCAGACTGGAGGACAGAGGACACTACGTACCTGTCTGTCTGTCCAGACTGGAGGACAGAGGACACTAGGTACCTGTCTGTCTGTCCAGACTGGAGGACAGAGGACACTACGTACCTGTCTGTCTGTCCAGACTGGAGGACAGAGGACACTACGTACCTGTCTGTCTGTCCAGACTGGAGGACAGAGGACACTACGTACCTGTCTGTCTGTCCAGACTGGAGGACAGAGGACACTAGGTACCTGTCTGTCTGTCCAGACTGGAGGACAGAGGACACTAGGTACCTGTCTGTCTGTCCAGACTGGGGGACAGAGGACACTACGTACCTGTCTGTCTGTCCAGACTGGAGGACAGAGGACACTAGGTACCTGTCTGTCTGTCCAGACTGAGGGACAGAGGACACTACGTACCTGTCTGTCTGTCCAGACTGGAGGACAGAGGACACTACGTACCTGTCTGTCTGTCCAGACTGGAGGACAGAGGACACTACGTACCTGTCTGTCTGTCCAGACTGGAGGACAGAGGACACTACGTACCTGTCTGTCTGTTCAGACTGGAGGACAGAGGACACTAGGTACCTGTCTGTCTGTCCAGACTGGAGGACAGAGGACACTACGTACCTGTCTGTCTGTCCAGACTGGAGGACAGAGGACACTAGGTACCTGTCTGTCTGTCCAGACTGAGGGACAGAGGACACTAGGTACCTGTCTGTCTGTCCAGACTGGAGGACAGAGGACACTAGGTACCTGTCTGTCTGTCCAGACTGGAGGACAGAGGACACTAGGTACCTGTCTGTCTGTCCAGACTGGAGGACAGAGGACACTACGTACCTGTCTGTCTGTCCAGACTGGAGGACAGAGGACACTAGGTACCTGTCTGTCTGTCCAGACTGAGGGACAGAGGACACTAGGTACCTGTCTGTCTGTCCAGACTGGAGGACAGAGGACACTAGGTACCTGTCTGTCTGTCCAGACTGGAGGACAGAGGACACTAGGTACCTGTCTGTCTGTCCAGACTGAGGGACAGAGGACACTAGGTACCTGTCTGTCTGTCCAGACTGGAGGACAGAGGACACTACGTACCTGTCTGTCTGTCCAGACTGGGGGACAGAGGACACTACGTACCTGTCTGTCTGTCCAGACTGGAGGACAGAGGACACTACGTACCTGTCTGTCTGTCCAGACTGGAGGACAGAGGACACTAGGTACCTGTCTGTCTGTTCAGACTGAGGGACAGAGGACACTAGGTACCTGTCTGTCTGTCCAGACTGGAGGACAGAGGACACTAGGTACCTGTCTGTCTGTTCAGACTGGAGGACAGAGGACACTACGTACCTGTCTGTCTGTCCAGACTGGAGGACAGAGGACACTAGGTACCTGTCTGTCTGTCCAGACTGGAGGACAGAGGACACTAGGTACCTGTCTGTCTGTCCAGACTGGAGGACAGAGGACACTACGTACCTGTCTGTCTGTCCAGGCTGGGGGACAGAGGACACTAGGTACCTGTCTGTCTGTCCAGACTGAGGGACAGAGGACACTACGTACCTGTCTGTCTGTTCAGACTGGAGGACAGAGGACACTACGTACCTGTCTGTCTGTCCAGACTGGAGGACAGAGGACACTACGTACCTGTCTGTCTGTCCAGACTGAGGGACAGAGGACACTACGTACCTGTCTGTCTGTCCAGACTGGAGGACAGAGGACACTAGGTACCTGTCTGTCTGTCCAGACTGAGGGACAGAGGACACTAGGTACCTGTCTGTCTGTCCAGACTGGAGGACAGAGGACACTAGGTACCTGTCTGTCTGTCCAGACTGAGGGACAGAGGACACTAGGTACCTGTCTGTCTGTCCAGACTGAGGGACAGAGGACACTAGGTACCTGTCTGTCTGTCCAGACTGGAGGACAGAGGACACTAGGTACCTGTCTGTCTGTCCAGACTGAGGGACAGAGGACACTAGGTACCTGTCTGTCTGTCCAGACTGGAGGACAGAGGACACTACGTACCTGTCTGTCTGTTCAGACTGAGGGACAGAGGACACTACGTACCTGTCTGTCTGTCCAGACTGAGGGACAGAGGACACTACGTACCTGTCTGTCTGTCCAGACTGGGGGACAGAGGACACTACGTACCTGTCTGTCTGTCCAGACTGAGGGACAGAGGACACTACGTACCTGTCTGTCTGTCCAGACTGAGGGACAGAGGACACTAGGTACCTGTCTGTCTGTCCAGACTGGGGGACAGAGGACACTAGGTACCTGTCTGTCTGTCCAGACTGAGGGACAGAGGACACTACGTACCTGTCTGTCTGTCCAGACTGAGGGACAGAGGACACTACGTACCTGTCTGTCTGTCCAGACTGAGGGACAGAGGACACTACGTACCTGTCTGTCTGTCCAGACTGGAGGACAGAGGACACTAGGTACCTGTCTGTCTGTCCAGACTGAGGGACAGAGGACACTAGGTACCTGTCTGTCTGTCCAGACTGAGGGACAGAGGACACTAGGTACCTGTCTGTCTGTTCAGACTGAGGGACAGAGGACACTAGGTACCTGTCTGTCTGTCCAGACTGAGGGACAGAGGACACTAGGTACCTGTCTGTCTGTCCAGACTGAGGGACAGAGGACACTACGTACCTGTCTGTCTGTCCAGACTGGAGGACAGAGGACACTACGTACCTGTCTGTCTGTCCAGACTGGAGGACAGAGGACACTACGTACCTGTCTGTCTGTCCAGACTGGAGGACAGAGGACACTACGTACCTGTCTGTCTGTCCAGACTGGAGGACAGAGGACACTACGTACCTGTCTGTCTGTCCAGACTGGGGGACAGAGGACACTACGTACCTGTCTGTCTGTCCAGACTGGGGGACAGAGGACACTAGGTACCTGTCTGTCTGTCCAGACTGAGGGACAGAGGACACTACGTACCTGTCTGTCTGTCCAGACTGGAGGACAGAGGACACTACGTACCTGTCTGTCTGTCCAGACTGGGGGACAGAGGACACTAGGTACCTGTCTGTCTGTCCAGACTGAGGGACAGAGGACACTACGTACCTGTCTGTCTGTTCAGACTGAGGGACAGAGGACACTAGGTACCTGTCTGTCTGTTCAGACTGAGGGACAGAGGACACTAGGTACCTGTCTGTCTGTCCAGACTGGAGGACAGAGGACACTACGTACCTGTCTGTCTGTCCAGACTGGGGGACAGAGGACACTACGTACCTGTCTGTCTGTCCAGACTGGGGGACAGAGGACTCTATCATATGATAATAAGGTAGTTGTGGCACTGATCAGTTTAGTAACTGTAATAAAGTTTCCGTCGCTTTGTGTTATATTTTTCCTTTACTTGATTCATTTGGTTAACAACATTTATCTGACAAACTTAGTTGTTGCTTTACACTCTGGTCATGTTTGTCAGGGTTAGGATCAGTTCTCGGAGCCTTTAAATGACTGAATGATCTAATTCCAGTTTAATTTAATAAAGTGGTTGAAAAAACCTTCAACGACTTCAATAGTAAAACTTTGATTACCTATCGTAGTATAGTAAAAGCTGGGCTGAATGTATTTTATACACATTTTACAGTACAGTGCTCTTGATACGAAGCGTCTTGTTTACGAGGAGTCCCTGAATGCACCACATGTTATAAGCTGCTGTGAAGCGGCTTCACACTCAGACGTTTGGAGCTTCGACTTCACCACCGACTCTGGATCCTCACTTTTATTTTTATCTTCTTGGATGAAAGACGATGTTTCGCTTCTAAGATCTTTTCCACTGTGACGACCGTCCAGTTTAGTTCACAGTTACCGTGACGACCGTCCATCTGGCCAGTTCACAGTTTGGTCTGAGTGAACCTGGTATCTGCTCCTCCCTTAAAGTTTCCAGTTCTCTGCTGAGGGGAGTTGTGTGTCTGTGTGTGTGTCTCAGAGCTGCAGCTGAGTCGTTGTGTGAGAGTTGTGTGTCTGTGTGTGTGTCTCAGAGCTGCAGCTGAGTCGTTGTGTGAGGGTTGTGTGTCTGTGTGTGTGTCTCAGAGCTGCAGCTGAGTCGTTGTGTGAGGGTTGTGTGTCTCAGAGCTGCAGCTGAGTCGTTGTGTGAGGGTTGTGTGTCTGTGTGTGTGTCTGTGGAGCTGCAGCCATGCAGCAGGAGCTCCTGTTCAAGGTGCTGGTCATCGGGGACCTCGGCGTGGGGAAGACGTCCATCATCAAGCGCTACGTGCACCAGATCTTCTCGCAGCACTACCGGGCCACCATCGGCGTGGACTTCGCCCTGAAGGTGCTGCAGTGGAACCACGACACGGTGATCCGGCTGCAGCTGTGGGACATCGCAGGTCTGTCCCTTTATTCATCCACTAGAAATACAAAATATATAAACTATATATGATATATAAACTCTTTGACTTTAGGACTTTGAAATGTAAACTTTGGTTTTCCAGTGAAGTGTGTGTCACAGCACAGAGACAGAGTCAGTCTCTTTCTCCTCCTTCATTTCCATGTTTCCCACATTCTGTGTCATAAACTATAAACTGTTGTCTTGTCTGTAACAACATCTCTGTCCTGGGTGATGATCCCTCCTCTGTTGCTCACCCTGAGCTTTCTCCTGGTTTTCCCTGTTAAAAGGGTTTTCCATGGAGTTTCTCCTCAGTGGATGTGAGGGTCTAAGGACAGAGGATGTTGTTATGATGGGATGTAAAGCCCTTTGAGACAGACTGGTGGTAAAAACGGGCTATACAAATAAAATTGCCTTGTCTTGCCTTCTATCAGACGACTAGAAATATAAAATATATAAACTATATATAATATATAAACTCTTTGACTTTAGGACTTTGAAATGTAAACTTTGGTTTTTCCAGTGTGTGTGTGTGTGTGTGTGTGTGTGTGTGTGTGTGTGTGTGTGTGTGTGTGTGTGTTGTGCTGTCATTTGAAGCCTGCTTGAGGAATGTGGATCTTGTGCCTGGCTGTGACTCCAGTGATCCCATGCTCATAATATCAGTCACATGACGGCAGCTACTGTAGAATAAACACACACACACACACACACACACACACTGATTGGATTATCTGCATGTGAAAGTGTCTTCAACATGGACATGTGTGTGTGTGTGTGTGTGTGTGTGTGTGTGTGTCTCATCCCAGGACAGGAGCGCTATGGCAACATGACTCGTGTGTACTACCGGGAGGCGGTGGGGGCGCTGGTGGTGTTCGACGTGACGAGGGCCTCCACGTTCGATGCCGTGCTCAAGTGGAAGGACGATCTGGACTCTAAGGTCAGACCAGTTCACTCACCTGGCCGCCTCGTCTCGTCTCGCCTCGTTTGAACACGATGAACAAAACACAACATCTAAATCAAGTTGTTTAAAGGTGTAGTTACAGAAATGGCCGTTTGTCCTGTTTGTGGCGCCGAGTTGTCACGAGCTGCAACACGAGTTTACCCGAGTAAGGAAAACTAATCTGATTGGTCGTTATCGAGCGGGCGGGATATTCAAAGCTTGGGGCGAGACCGAGCTCCGTGTGTGTGTGTGTGTGTGTGTGTGTGTGTGTGTGTGTGTGTGTGTCTCAGACGTTTGATTGATGGATGACTGATCCAATATCAGTGGCTGATGAATCGTGAGCAGGCTGACGTATAATCCGTGCGCCTGCATTATCCAATGCGGAAAAAAAAATACACACTTTCATCCCGGATTTAATCAAAAATATAATTTTGCACAGAGTTTGGCCCAAATCGTCTGATAGATGAGTTATCACATTAATTTTATGATCCAGAGTGGGCTCAAATTCAATTTTCTTTTCTGTACAGCTTTAAACATGTAAATGTTGATGTGGCTTTAGGATCAATGAGATGAAGCTCTTTACATTAGTGGAGGCAGCTGCTTGTTCTGGTCACATGTTGCACCAACAGGTTTAAGTTTTGTCCTCCTGACTATGAACTAATTTGTGTAGTTTGTGTAAAGGCTTAAAGAGAGAGGAAAAATAATCTCTCCATTACTTTGTTTTATTAATCGTTTTATTGGAATCACAGTTAGAAGGTCCAATATCAGAGGAAAGTGTGATAAGAGGTTTCACTGAGAGCAGAAACCTTCATACTGTGACTCCACTCCACATATTTCTCACTAAACATTTGGACAGCGCTCTCACAGTGAGCTATGACTATATGTAACTATAATATAACTATATATAACTATAATATAACTATATATAACTAAATGAGCAGCTGTGGTGCTGCTGCCTCCAACCTACTGAAGATCTCACGGTCGCCATGGAGCGGTTTTCACAACGCTGTCTGAACAGACCAGTTCTGACACCTTTATGTCAGATGAATCAGAAAGGGGGTGTCTCATAGTGTCCTCATAGTCTCATAGGCTGCGTTCGAAATCTCCCCCTATCACGGATGTAGTGCACTATATAGTGTGTTCGCCATTTTGTAGTGTTGTTCGAATTCTCCACGATTAATTTCATCCACTATGTAGTGGATGACAAAACACCCACAATGCACCGCGAAATTGAGTGAACAAGCGATGTACACTACTTTCTACTCCCGTATCCCACAATGCAATGCGGTCGTGTTTTGCCAGAGAAGAAGAGGAAGCTAATTAGCATGTTAGCTACGATTTATTTAGGCAATTTACCAAAAAAACTCCTCAGACATATTTGCCTTGGCTCTGTTTGCCTGAGCAGCAGGAGTTGGGCAGCAGCATCTGAACATTAACAGGCAGCATTAAATCAATCTGATAAAGAAACTGTAGTAGAATATGGAGGAAATACGAGCTAACGAGCTAAGCTAATAGCCACAGAGCCGCTAACGGCTCACGGTCGGGACACACAACAGCAGTTTACCAAACCAAACTTCCGATATTTCAACAGTTTATTGTCCGAGTAACACAACCACACAGAATCACATCCTCAAATGTTCCCGCAAGTGTCCGGTTTTTCTTATTTTATTTTTTATGTGTCCGGTTTGTTTCATACATCCATGGTTTATTTACATGATTCTCGGTGCGTCTGCTTCCGTCACAGCAACACCTGGCGCATCAGCTGACGCAACCACGTCCAGAAAATTACCGTCTAGTGTCCGAATTCTCCTCCTGTCGTTCCCTACATCGTGTACATGATGTAGTCCACTATATCATATACATGATGTAGTGGATAGGGAGTGAGTGAGTGAGTGGATGATTTCGAACACAGCCATAGGCTGCGTTCCGATCCACAGTTTACTTGGACAGAGCCCACTACTCCCTGCTCCCTGCACAGGGAATCTGCCGTAGGAAACTTCACTTAACCGATATAACACCAATCGGAACACCCTGCAACATCACAGCTGTTTCCGGTCGAGTTTAAAAATAAAGTTTTTAAGTTTCAAAATGTTTCACGCCACTATCTCAGATCTGAAATGATTGAAAAAACATTACTATTTCTGTGTGAACAAGCAAAGCAGTTTTGTGTTGCAATGCGTGGTATTTATTCAGTTTCGGGGCATCAGGGTGTGTAGAAAGCATCAGCGGCTCAGCTGACAGGGAAGCTAACGGCTGTCGCTAAGCTACCGGCGGTAGCTAAGCTAACGGCGGCAGCAAAGCTAACGGTAGCTAAGCTAACGGCGGTAGCTAAGCCAACGGCGGCAGCTAAGCCGACATGAAACTACTCCAGTTAGCTCAGTCATGTTGGAACTCAGATATCCGCTGGAGAAAATATTTTTTCATGGAGCGTTTATTGAGTCACTGAGTTATTAAAGTTAAACAGGTAGCTAACCGTTAGCCCTGCAAATTTACGTAACGCACGTAAATGGAGCACAATGGCTGATGGGTAATATCGGTTGTCAACATCCGGTGAACTGGGCGAAGTGAGGAACCGTTGTTCACTCCCTCCCTGCGGTTTGGAACCACACTGAACATGGAGAACACCCTGTGTAGTCCACTGCAGGGAACTAGAGGGCCATCGGAACGCACCCATAGTGTGCTCATAGTGTAAATCTATGATGTCAGAGTGTGTAATCATAGTGTAAGTCTATGATGTCAGAGTGTGTAGTCTCATAGTGTAAATTGTGTGATGTCAGAGTGTGTAGTCTCATAGTGTAAGTCTATGATGTCAGAGTGTGTAATCATAGTGTAAGTCTATGATGTCAGAGTGTGTAATCTCCTCTCCTCAGGTGACTCTGAACCACGGGAGGCCGGTTCCAGCTGTGCTCTTGGCCAACAAGTCGGACCAGCTGGGCTCGCAGCAGCCCAAACTGGACTCGTTCTGCAGGGACAACGGCTTCGCTGGCTGGTTCGAGACCTCCGCAAAGGTACGCCACCTCCACAAAGGTAATAGACCTCCACAAAGGTACTAGACCTCCGCAAAGGTACTAGACCTCCACAAAGGTACTAGACCTCCGCAAAGGTACTAGACCTCCACAAAGGTAATAGACCTCCACAAAGACCTCCGCAAAGGTACAACACCTCCACAAAGGTAATAGACCTCCACAAAGACCTCCGCAAAGGTACGACACCTCCGCAAAGACCTACACAAAGGTACTAGACCTCCACAAAGGTAATAGACCTCCGCAAAGGTACTAGACCTCCACAAAGGTACTAGACCTCCACAAAGACCTCCGCAAAGGTAATAGACCTCCACAAAGACCTCCGCAAAGGTACTAGACCTCCACAAAGGTACTAGACCTCCGCAAAGGTACTAGACCTCCACAAAGGTACTAGACCTCCGCAAAGGTACTAGACCTCCACAAAGGTACTAGACCTCCACAAAGGTACTAGACCTCCACAAAGGTACTAGACCTCCACAAAGACCTCCGCAAAGGTACTAGACCTCCACAAAGGTAATAGACCTCCGCAAAGGTACTAGACCTCCACAAAGGTACTAGACCTCCACAAAGACCTCCGCAAAGGTAATAGACCTCCACAAAGGTACTAGACCTCCGCAAAGGTACTAGACCTCCACAAAGGTACTAGACCTCCGCAAAGGTACTAGACCTCCACAAAGGTACAAATAGACCTCCACAAAGGTACTAGACCTCCACAAAGGTACTAGACCTCCGCAAAGGTACTAGACCTCCACAAAGGTACAAATAGACCTCCACAAAGGTACTAGACCTCCACAAAGGTAATAGACCTCCGCAAAGGTAATAGACCTCCACAAAGGTACTAGACCTCCACAAAGGTACTAGACCTCTGCAAAGGTACTAGACCTCCACAAAGGTACTAGACCTCCGCAAAGGTACTAGACCTCTACAAAGGTACAAATAGACCTCCACAAAGGTAATAGACCTCCACAAAGGTACTAGACCTCCACAAAGGTAATAGACCTCCACAAAGGTACTAGACCTCCACAAAGGTACAAATAGACCTCCACAAAGGTACTAGACCTCCACAAAGGTAATAGACCTCCGCAAAGGTAATAGACCTCCACAAAGGTACTAGACCTCCACAAAGGTACTAGACCTCTGCAAAGGTACTAGACCTCCACAAAGGTACTAGACCTCCGCAAAGGTACTAGACCTCCACAAAGGTACAAATAGACCTCCACAAAGGTACTAGACCTCTGCAAAGGTACTAGACCTCCACAAAGGTACTAGACCTCCACAAAGGTACTAGACCTCCGCAAAGGTACTAGACCTCCACAAAGGTACAAATAGACCTCCACAAAGGTACTAGACCTCCGCAAAGGTACTAGACCTCCACAAAGGTACTAGACCTCCGCAAAGGTACTAGACCTCCACAAAGGTAATAGACCTCCACAAAGGTACTAGACCTCCGCAAAGGTACGAATAGACCTCCACAAAGGTAATAGACCTCCGCAAAGGTACTAGACCTCCACAAAGGTACAAATAGACCTCCACAAAGGTACTAGACCTCCACAAAGGTAATAGACCTCCACAAAGGTAATAGACCTCCACAAAGGTACTAGACCTCCGCAAAGGTACTAGACCTCCACAAAGGTAATAGACCTCCACAAAGGTAC